>NW_005871051.1:26173243-26273308 GCF_000147115.1 Myotis lucifugus
TTTACATAGCTAAGATTTGGAAACAGCTTAAGTGCCCAACATCAGATGAGTGCATTAAAAAACAGTGGTAGATCTACGAATGGAATACTACGCTGCTGTAAAAAAGAAGGAATTCTTACTATTTGCAACAGCATGGATGGATCTGGAGAGCATTATGCTAAGTGAAATAAGCCAGTCAGTGAAAGATAAATATCACATGATCTCACTCATTTATAGATAATAAAGAACATTACAAACTGTTGAACAAAAGTAGACAATGGCAAAGAAGCATCGAACAGACTGTCAAACTGCAGCAGGAATGTAAGGGAGGGTTGGGGGGGGGGCTGGTAAGAGATCAACTCAAGGATTTGTATGCATGCATATAAGCACAACCAACAGACTCAAGACACTGGGGGTGAGGGGATGAGGGCAAGTGCCGGGGGGTAGGGGAGGCCGGGGGGAGGTCAGTGGGGGGAAAAGAAGAGAGAGAGAGAGATGTACTACTATTTGTAATACCTTAAACAATAAAATTTAAAAAAAAAACTTCCCATGTTTGCCGAGCAAAATGGGCTTTCAGCTTCATGAAGCCCAATGGACCCAATGGGTAGAATCTGAAAAGGACTACACAGACACACTTTATAATTAAAGTGCCAAAAATCAAAGCCAAAGAGAGAATTTTAAAAGCGGCAAGAAAAGGGTGACTTATCACATGCAAGAAAGTCCCCATAAGACTATCAGTGACATCTGAATGGAAGCTGCTCCTGCTGAAGCTTCTGAAGACCCTCTCTTTGCTATGCCCTTTGTTGCATGTCCCTCCTCTGTCACTGCCTCTCCTGATTTTTAGGGTTCCAGGCCCTATAGCTCCAGCTGCTTCCCTGTTTTTGGTGTCTATATACAAACAAGGGGATTCCTGTGGGCTGCTCTTCCCCTGGCCTCCAGGTCCTGACTAACTGTTTTTGTCCTCCATTCCTGCTGCCACAGGTCATGATGGCTGAAAATCACTGTGGGGCTGCAGGAGGAGGGAGACAGTGTCTGAAAATACTCAGAAAATTACTTTCACTTCTCTTTTCCCCATTTGGGTGGAGCCCTTCCAGGGTGAGTTCACTCACTTCCTGCTCAGGGCTTTGCAGCCACAGTGAGCCTAGGCTGGGGAGACTGGAAGGATCAGAGGTCCAGGCAGGACCCAGGGCAGGAAGATGGCCAGTGGGGGCAGCGACCTCAGCACCAGGTCAGTCTCTGTCTCCCTTCCTTCAATTTTTCTCTCTGGCTGTGCTGATGCTTTAGTGTGTATCATTAGACACTCGTCTAAACCTTCACCTCAGTCCTGCTCTACAAGGACACTTATGTGGAATGTAATGAAATACAGGAATACAAGTGGGAAAATTGGATCTTTAAACTGCAGAAGGACAGCTGCTGGTGTGAGTGTAGCTTTCACAACCCAGAGGACTCATCTTACAGCTACTGCTCAACTGGCAGCCCATGAGGACTCAGCCATCCTTTCTGATGCTTTGAGACAGAGATTTATTTTCTCATGACCTATGAACCTTCTGTTTTCCCTCTGGGCTCCTCTGACTTCACCTTGGTCATTTCAATGAGGAAACTTCAGAAAATACAAAATTCAGGGTGGCCCTGGCAGGTGTGGCTCAGTGCATAGAGCGTCAACCTGCAGAATGAAGGGTCCTGGGTTTGATTCCGGTCAAGGGCATATATCTCTGTTGGGTTGTAGGCTTCTGCAGCCTGGGCCCTGGTCAGGACATGTGCAGGAGGCAATCAATTGATGTGTTTCTCTAAAATTGATGTTTCTCTCTGTCTTTCCCTCTCTCTTACCCCCTCACTAAAAATCAATGGAAAAATATCCTTGGGTAAGGATATATAACAAAAACAAAATTCAGGGTTAAAGCATGAAATTTTCAAATCTGGGTGCTTTGGTCTTGTACCTGACCTGGGGACAGGTCAGCTCCAGGCTTATTCCCGTCTGTGGCTGAGGGTCTGGGATCTTCCTCCAGGGATCTTGATTGAAGGGAGTAAAAGAAAGAGGAAGGACCAAGAAACGAAAGACTAGTGCAGGCTGAGTATTTTCATCTGTACTTTGAGTTTCTGCTCTGGAATGCATTATACCTCTGACAAGGAAAAGGCCAGAAATACTTTTTCTCTAATAATGGGTCAGAAATAACATTACTTAATATGTTTAATTTTTTAATACAAAAGAATTACATTTACCTCTTGTTCATAAAGTTTCAAATGATATGCAAGTGTGTAGAGGAGAAAGTCCCCTTCACTTGCCACCCACCTGAAGCTCTCAGTCCTGGTTCTGTTGAGTGTTGTGGGCGCATATCATTTTCTCTGCATTTACACATGTAACTGATTTTCCTAAATAATTTGTGTCTTGTTTTTAAACAAATGGGATTTTATTGCATTTTGCATTTTCAGTTATTTTAGTATTGAAAATATTAGAGACCTTTTCACTTTAATAAACATACTGATCTCCCTCATTCTTTTTTAAATATATTTTTATTGATATCATAGAGGAAGGGAGAGGGAGAGAGAGATAGAAACATCAATGATGACAGAAAATCAATGATCGGCTGCCTCATGCATGACCTACACTGGGGATTGAGACTACAACCCGGGCATGTGCCCTGACTGGCAATTGAACCATGACCTCCTGGTTCATAGGTCAACACTCAACCACTGAGCTATGCTGGCCAGGCTCCCTCATTCTTTTTTATAGCTGTATACTACTCCATGGAATCAATAATCCATAATTTTTAAACCATTCTCTTCCATTGACAGACACTTAGGTAATTTCAATAAGCTATGATAACAACAAACTTATGTATATCTTTTATGCAGATATACATAAGTTTGTCTGGTGTCAATAACCAAAAAATCAAATTGTTGAGGCAAAGAGTATAAATACTTTTTTGTTTATAGATTCTGCTAAGTTGCCTTCTAAGTAACAGAGATTCATTTAGTTAATTTGCATTTTCTGATTACATGGGAGGAGGAACTGTGTTTTGACCATTTAAATTGCCTCTTAGGTGAGTTGCTGCATTTTTTCTTGCCAATGTTATCAGTTGAGATTGTCCTTTATTTGATAAGGGAGAATTTGCTAAATATTCTGAAAGTTGCAAGTTTCCTTTTTTTTTTTTTTAAATATATTTTTTTGATTTTTTTACAGAGAGGAAGGGACAGAGATAGAGAGCTAGAAACATCGATGAGAGAGAAACATCGACCAGCTGCCTCCTGCACATCTCCCACTGGGGATGTGCCCGCAACCCAGGTACATGCCCTTGACCGGAATCGAACCTGGGACCTTTCAGTCCGCAGGCCGACGCTCTATCCATTGAGCCAAACCGGTTTCGGCAGTTTCCTTTTCTTTTACTTTGTTTTTGGTGACTTCTATTTTATTAAAGATTAAAATTTAAATTACAGAATTATTATAATACTAGAGGCCCGGTGCACAGATTCGTGCACTGGTGGGGTCCCTAGGCCTGGCCTGCGAGATTGGGCTGAAACCAGCAGTCCGACATCCCCCAAGGAGTCCCGGATTGCGACTCCTGAGAGGGTGCAGGCCATTGAAGATACTGGGGCCCGCTACTTTTGTTCTAAGTTATAAATTACTTATTCAGGTTTTTTTTTAAATGGATAGAAGCCTATTAAAATTATCTATTTCTCCTTGTGTGAGTTTGGGTACTTTGTGTATTTCAAAGATTTGGCCTATATTAATTGTTATCAAGCTGGTGGAGATAGATTTGTTCATAGATTACAATATCCTTTTAATATCATGGGATTAGTTGTGATGATCCTACTTTCACTTCTAATATTGGTAATTTGTGTCTTTTCTCTTTTATTTATTAGCCTGTGTAAAATATATCAATTTTATTTATCTTTTCCAAGAACCAGTTTTAGTTTTGTGTGTTTTTCTCTGTTGTTTTTCTAGTTCCATTTCACTTATTTCTTCTTCTTTTTTCTTATGTAGTGTGCTGTTTGCTTTTTTTTAAATAACAAAAACAAATTCAGAAAGCAATCAAAATTTGTTCATTCTTACACAAATGATTCTGGCTGGTGCGTACTTTTTATGCTAATTTATCAAATCAAGTTTTGCTTCTCTATCTGTGGTTAAATATACATCCCTAAGCAAGTAGAAATGTTAAAATAAGGATTACATCTTGGTGTTTATTTGAAATCAGGATTTTTCCATTCTGAATAGTTTCAGTAAGTGTATGTTATGATAGAATGTCTCTTTATCTACTTTAACTTGGTCTATGTTAAATTGATAAAATACAACCTTAGTCTTGCTTAAGAGTACATCTTTAATTATACAAGTTAGTAAATAGGATATATCAACAAAAATGTCCAACAATGTAATTAAATCATTGCTACTTGAAATACTTTATACATGAATAATTTAACTCTTTATACTGTTGAAGCCTTGCATTTCAGTATATTGTACAACTTCTGTATCATCACCTGAAATTTACAGGCAAGCATTGAAGATGCCTTAGCTGTTACAATAATGTTTACCCCCAAGTTTGATAAGCTACCTCCGAGTAAGCCACATGTAAATGCTAAATACTTAGATGCACGTTCTAAATACTGTTTTCCTGCAGACATCTGAGTAAGCAGACTGAATTTATTGTTCTGAAGTACATAGATGCCCTGATGATTTGTCCTGAGACTGATGATTTGTTTCTTAAATACTGTAGTCCAAGAAATTTTTCCAAATGAAGTTCATGACATCTAACTCATACTTGAACCTCACGGTATCTTTTGTAAACCTTTGTTCCTTGTCCCACTCGAAACCCCATGTTTTCCAGCTTAGTAATACAGCGTGAATTTCCCACCTTCCCCTGCTCTGCAGACTAGTACACTCCTGACACCATCTCTTTATGGAGAAGCAAAACAACACCTCCACTAAATCTCTTTTTTAAATTTCTTTATTGATTAAGATATTACATAGGTGTCCTTAAATCTTGCTTATTCTTTTTTATTATTATTAAATTGGTTGGAGTGACAGTGGTTAACAATAACATATAGATTTCATGTGTGGATTTCTGTTACAAAATCTGTATATTGCACCATGTGCCCACCACCAAAAGTCAAATCTTCTCCTGTCACCTCATGTTAGGACCCCTTTCTCTCCCTACCCCCTTCCCTCTGGCAATCACCACATTGCAGTTTGTGTTCATAAGTTTCAGTTTTATAACCCACATATGAGCGATATTATATGGTTCTTAGCTTTTTCTGACTGACTTATTTCATTTGGCATAATGTTCTCAAGGTCCATCCATGTTGTCGCAAATGGCACTATTTCATTCTTTCTTATGGCTGAGTAGTATTCCATTGTGTATATGGACCATATCTTCTTTATCCAGTCCTCTGTCATAGGACATTTTGGTTGTTTCCATGTCTTAGCCACTGTGAATAATGCTGCAATGGACATAGGGGTGCATATATCTTTGCAAATAAGTGATTCCAAGTTTTTTTGGGTATATACCCAGGAGTGGGGTTGCTAGGTCATATGGTAGCTCTGTTCTTACATTTTTGAGGAATCACCAGACTTTCCATAGCAGTTGTACCAGTCTACATTCCCACCTGCAGTGAATGAGGGTTCCCTTTTTTCCACAACCTCTCCAATACTTGTTATTGCTTCTCTTATTGGTAATGGCCATTCTAACATGTGTAAGGTGATATCTCACTGTAGTTTTGATTTGCATTTCCCTAATTGCCAGTAAGGTTGAACATCTTTTCATGTATCTATTGGCTGTTTGTATGTCTTCTCAGGAGTAGTGTATTTTCAAGTCCCCCACCCACTTTTTAATTGGATTGTTTGTTTGGTGTTGAGTTTTATGAGTTCTTTATATATTTTGAAAATTAAAGCTTTGTCAGAGTTACTGTTTGCAAATATCATCTTCCATCTGGTTGGCTGCCTGTTTGTTTTGTTGTCCGTTTCTTTTGCTGTGCAGAAACTCTGATATAGTTCCATTTATTTATTTTTGCCGTTACCTCCCTGGCCTTTGGGGTCAAGTTCATAAAATGTTCTCTACAACCCAGATCCATAAGTTTGGTACCTATATTTTCTTCTATGTACAAGTAATTTATAGTTTTGGGTCTTATGTTTAGGTCTTTGATCCATTTTGAATTAATTTTTGTACTGAGGACAAACTATAAACAGTTTCATTCGTTTGCATGTGGCTTTCCAGTTTTCCAGCGCCACGTATTGAAGACACTATCTTTACTCCAATGTGCGTTTCTGGCTCCTTTGTCAAAAATTATCTGTCCATATATGTGTGGTTTTATAGCTGGGCCCTCTATTCTGTTCCATTGATCTGTGTGTCTGTTTCTCTGCCAATACCATGCTGTTTTGATTATCATAGCTCTGTTGCATAATTTAAGTCAGGTAGCATGATTAAGCTCTGGTTTTTGTCTCCCTTTTGGCTCTGGCTCCTGGGTTCCAGCTAGTGCCTGAGCTATTTGGGCTGAGCCTCTGATCCCTCAGTCCGCAGCCCATCCCTCATTGCTAGGAGACCACCAAGGAATTCACTCGCTTTCCTGAAGACTGATCCTGGAGTGAGCCCCATACAAGGGCAAGCCCAGTCCATGACCACCAAGCCCTCAGGCCCAATGAGAGAGTATTTAACTTCTAATTAATTATTTCTAATTAATTTTTATTTTATTTCCTTTCTTCTATTTTAGTTTTAAATTGCTCTTTCTTGTAATCTTCTATTTATAATTTTCTAAAAAATATATTTCTCATTAATCACTGCTTTTTCTGCATCACCAAAATTTTATAAAATGTATGCTCATTTTAATTTAGTTCAAACAATTTAAAAATTCTCTTGAGATTTTTCTTTTACTCATGCTACTTAGAAGTATATTTTTCAATCTCTAAGTATTTAAGGAGTTTCAGTTATAGCTCTCTGTTATTCATTTCTAGTTTAATTCCCTTGTTGTCTGAGGACATACTCTTCATGATTTCTATTCTTTTACACATGTTATGGCGTATTTTATGACCCAGAAATTGTTCTTATATGGTGAAGGTGAGTTTCCCTATCATCTTAAGTCTGTGTACTCAGCATTGTTGGATGAAGTACTCTATAAATGTCAAATAGATCAGGTTGGTTGATAGTGATGTTCACATCAACTCTATTTTTACTGATTCTTGCCTGCTGGAAGTATAAATTACCAAAAGAGGGTGTTGAAGTATCAAACTTTAATAGTGCATTTGTTTGTTTCTACTTGTAATTCTATCAGTTTTTACTGTATATAATTTGATGTCAAGTGTTCAGGTAAATGCATGTTAAGGATTAAGTCTTCTTGGAAAACAGAACCCCTGCTTCATATGAAACCCCCTCTTTCTCCTTCATAATTTTTCTGTTCTGAATCATCTTTGTTTGGAAATAATATGGCTACTGCATCAGTCTCTTGATTAGTGTTAGCATGATATCTCTCCATTATTAATATGAGGCTTGCTATTTAAAGGTTTATTATGTTGACAAGATATAATTTTTAAATATATTCCGTCACTTTGATAATCACTGGGTTTTAATTGGAATATTAAGACCATTCATATTGAATGTAAGTATTAATATGTTGAATTAATATCTATCATGTTTGCAACTGTTCTCTATTTATTGTATTTGTTCTTTGATTCTCCCTCACCCCTCTTTTTCTGCCATCTCTAGTTTTAATTTAAAATACTGCATGATTTCATCTTATCTCTTCTATTAACATATCATGTTTGCTTCTTTTTAAATGTATTTAGTGTTTGCATGGATATTGCAATGCACATTTTAACCCACTTCCCTGCAGCGTAGGTACTTTCTAGCAAAGTATTCCCAATTCCTCCCTCCCTTCCTGCATCTTGATGACCATTTTCTCATGGTGTCCTTTCTCCCTAGGATGTCTGTAGAAAACAAGCATATCTATGACATTGCTCTCTGCCACTTCAAAACACAGAAAGTCAAAATTTCAAACATAATAAAAGTATCATTTCCTTTCCTTGAACTTCTCCGTGACTATGGATTCATCAGCAATGAAATATATGAAGTAAGTAAGGTTTATTATGTCACAATCTAGTAAACCAGTGCCAAACTAAGTTATATTTTGATATCCTGGAATCAAATATCAGAGCATAACTAGATAACTAAGTGGGGACCCTCTCAAGTACTGCTGTAAGTGTTCTTATAAGGTCAGAAGGGAGAAGAGAAGCAGGCATTACTGAAGACAGTTCTGCTCCTAACAGAAGGAACAGTGCTCCGTGGTGCCCCCTATAGCGGGGTGAATAGCACTAGAGATAGGCTGGGTGTGAAGTGAGTGAGCGACATAGATTTATAATGCCTTGTAGGAATTATATACACAATATAGCGTAAACTAGTATTAAATGTAATTGTAATGAATGGATAAATAAGTTGAATGATTTCATTTAATTAAATAATAATTGTTCAATGAACACCAATTTAAATACTTATATCTGAAAACATTAAAATCCACAGAGAATCAATGTCTTCTTAGGAAAATTTTGAAAATAGATGCTTGCTATTCTTTCAACAACAGTTTTCAGTTCACAGGTACTTCTAGGCCAAGTCAGTCCTGGGGAAGGGACAAGCGGTGTCCAGTCAACAGAACAGCAGCTCATCAGCTGCTAAAACATTTGGCCAGGCTCTGAAAGGGCTACACATCACTTAACTTTAACCCAATTTGTTCTTCATAATTGCTCCTTACTCCATCTAATAGATATTAGAACAAAGAAATTAGATATGAATGGGAATTTTCAAGGAGGATGAATTTAGTTGTTTAACTAGTAGCCATACAAATATAGAGAAATTCTAAAACTGTACACGAGACCATAACTATGTTGGGAAGTTGTAATACATTAACAATAAAATCACTTTCTAGGGCTCTTCTGTAACTTGGAAATCTGTATTTATATTTTCCCAATTCATTATTTTTAAGAAGTCGAAGGAATCTTTTAAAACACCGGGTTCGGAACAAAAAGTCATAATTGATGTTCTCAATGAAGTGGAGAAGACATTTAACCTGTCCCTTCTGGAAGCATTGTTCAGCGAGGACATCATGGACACCTACCCTGGTTTAAATGATATTTATAAAACCTTCAAAAAAGGTAATTAGGGCCCTGGCCAGTTTTGCTCAGTAGAGAGTTGACCTATGGATTGAAGTATCAAAAGTTCAATTCCTGGTCAAGGGCACATACATGAATTGCAGGTTCAATCCTAAGTCCCAGTCAACAGGCATGGGAGAAGCAACCAGTGATGTCTCTCCTCCTCCTCCTCCCCCTTCTCCTCTTCCTCCCTCCTTCCCACTTTCTCTCTAAAGAAGGTGATTAGGTTTATTACCTATTTTTTGATGTCCAGGACCAATTTTTCCCCAGAGGTATATATTGGATGTCTACCATGTGCCACAGAAAGTGCTGGGCAGTGGGAAGGTAGCAGTAAAGAAAACAGACATATCGTAGCCACTCAAAGCTTATGATAAAATGACTACGGTACAAACACTCACCTGTAGGTCTGCTTAACTAGGTATCTTGACTCAGGACAACCAGAGCCACAGTGGATTCAGATTTACTTAGACGGACAAATGACAGGAAATACAACATCTCAAAAGTGCGGCATCAGTTGCTCTTCTTCTTTGTGACACTTAGCAGGGGTCCTCACAGCAGTTCACCAAGTTGACTACAACCTACCTGAAGTGACAGCATAGCTATAGGTGCATGATCCACCCTGATTTAGCCACACCATGCACAGGGGAGTCATTATGTCATGTACAACTTTGTAATTATAACTTTCAGAGACCCCACAAAGATACAAGAGTCACCAGGTTGAAGGAAGACAAAAAATGGCTTATAATTCACATCTAGTCCCTTCCAGGCACATGCAATTTACCTACCTTCAGTCAGTGGTCATTTGTAACTCTAAGCTCAATGTTGGCCTACTAATTCAAAAGAAAGTCCACCTTTATCAGATTTCCAGAGTAATGAACAAGAAAATTAACTCAAGGTCAATTTTGTTCTTGAAGAAAGAGAAATGGCTTTATTAACTCATTCTCCAAAACATGTGTGATCAACAATCAATCACAAAACTGATTGCTCTGCCAAAAATGTTTTGATACTATACAAAACTATTAGTTTGACTCTCTACTTTTTCCCTGAGAAGGAATAATTTTATACTTTTTCATTGGTTCTCAGAAAAGATGATGTCCTCCAATAATTTTTGTTTGACTTGCCTAGAAAACTTTTTATTCTACATGCTTTTGGTCTCAAAAAGATCTCCAGGTAATGATGGAGAATTCAAAAGAAAAATTACTATAATAACTGAGGAAAGCAGATGATATGGGAGCAAGCTTATAGCATTAAAGGGTCCATGTGTCTACAGAACAAAGACAAATTAGATTAATTTCAGAATGAGAAGCAGACTTGCAAGTTGATTCAAAAGGGATAAGAATAAAAAAAGAGTTTGTAAAGTCTGGCTTCCAAAACTAAGGAATTTGATGTTATTTGTTACACAGTAGACAGACAGTACAGGTTTATTGCACCAGGAGGTATCCTGCCATCAGCCCTTAGGCGTATGGGCTTACTGCTTCCCTGTTTCCTCCCTGGACTCTGCAGGATATACACCAAGAATTTTTGGTGTATTACCTTCCTCCATATCTTTGCTGGGTTACCTACATATAGAGTCTCTGGGCTGGTGCTGTGTTCTTCCCTCTTTGGCAATTCTCCAAACGTAACAGGCATCTTGGTATGTTTTTCAGGGTCACAATATTCACTCCCTGTTTGCAGCTTCAAGGAATATTCCTCTTTAGCCTGGAATCTGGGTGCCCCAGGAACCTGTGTCTAGTTGTTCCCATGTCCAATAATTTCTCTTTGGGAAGCACTCATCCTCCCTTACTCAGTTAAGCCAAAACCTTCTCTTGTCCAGCCTCATTTCTAAAGCTTTTTTATACACATAAAGCTCTATAGCAGTGATGGCGAACCTTTTGAGCTCGGCGTGTCAGCAATTTGAAAAACCCTAACTTAACTCTGGTGCCGTGTCACATATAGAAATTTTTTTATATTTGCAACCATAGTAAAACAAAGACTTATATTTTGATATTTATTTTATATATTTAAATGCCATTTAACAAAGAAAAATCACAAAAAAATGAGTTCGCATGTCACCTCTGACACGCGTGTCATAAGTTCGCCATCACTGCTCTATATGATCTTTGTTTTCCTCCCAAGGAAATCCCTCTGGTTTTCCTTACAGTTTGAACAGTTCAGCAAACACATTTCAAAATAAATATCATATTATTTATTTTGATATATTTGTTCCTGGTCAGCTGAATATTTTTTACAGAAATAACAAGCTCACTATGTTGCCAAACCTTCCTTTTCCTAACATTTCAGTGGCAACTTTCTGTGTGGGAAGCATAAGGGCCCTTTTGTTGGGTATTCTCTTTTCTGTCCCAGGGAAGAAGAGTCAATTTTACCAACAGGATTAGGACCCACTGAGTACTGAGGGACACAAGCTGTGGAAATTCCTAAATGTGTAATTTGAGATGACACCACTCCAAGTGATCTCTAATTGTCTTCTTCTTATGCCCTCTCTTCAGTGATACCAAACATAGAACTGTTCCTAAAAAGTGATGGAGAAGAAAATGAGGAGAGACCTGATATCCAACAGATCCTTGAACAAGGTGATTGCAAACAGATAGAAACTGATTCTCCTCTGCTAAGAGGAAAGGAGAAAGGAAGGTGGGCCTGAGTCCTGAGTGGAGTTTGGGAATCAGGGAAGACCTGTTGAGGAGCATGGAGAAGTTCAGGAAGGGCTTTTTCTATGAGCATCTGACCAGAGTCTGAACCTGGGGGATGAGCTATGACAAGAGATCATAGGCCCAATAATCAAGACAGAGGAACAGGAACCCAGTGTATCAGGAAACCAGATTTAAAGACAATACTGACCTGAAAGTAACTCTTATTACAGAGAGGCCTATAGGAGAAGATCAGTGTGAAGCTGTGAAGGGCTAAGAACTATGGGCCCAAGGTTAACCACACCAGAAGATATCCTGGATGATGACAATGGGGTTGACTTAAATGTGGGAGATGCTGTTCAAGAGCAGGAATATTCAAGGAGATGGGCAGTCATATAGGGAGGGAAGAGAGGAAGTGGTAAGATGTGTAGGAGGAGATGTGGGTATTTTGAGAGAGGAAGAGAGAAAATGAAAGACACGAGAAAGGGGTAAAGTACACAACGATGACAACCATATTACTAAGAGCTTACTTATAAACCATTTACTCTGGCAGTTGAGGGCTTAGTATTCACAGCTGCCCGTAGGGGGAAGTATCATTTTCTGTCCATTTACAAAAAGGAGACTGAAATCTTGAGGGACCATGTATGTAGTTGGCCTGGAGTCAAATGAGGATGAACTCAGGCTTTCTGAACCCAAAGCCTGTGTTCTTAACCCTGCACATACCCAGATAATCTCATAGAAAAGACAGAAAATTGAGTCAAAAGTAGTGAAATATGTGCAGAGAGAAAGATACAAAAAAAAGAATACCAGGAGCTGGAGAAAGTACAGGAGAATCAGATACTGAACCTCATAAAAAGGCCAAGAAGACAGAGAAACAGACATTCGGAGAGAGGATGTGGTGTGAAGGGGTTGGGGACAAGGAGACATGACTTTGTAGGAGGTAAGGGAAGCCCACCAATCAAAGGAAGTTTTAAGGACAAAAACAAGTTCCCCATAGCTATGGGTGACAATAAAAGCTATTTGCTCATTAATTATCTCAGTGAGATGGCAAGACTGAGGTCAGGTGGCAGCTGATGGCAAGTGTCGGGTAGATTCTCAGATCCAGATGGGCTCTGTGTCAATATCTGGGGGGAGGGGATCTTCAAATCCTACTTTATAATAATTAATTGGTGATTAAGGGAGAATGTCACAGCCCATATTTTAATTTCTGAAATAAACTTCTAATTGTTTCCAAGAACTGGTGACAGCTCATATCAAAGTCTGGCAGTGGCAGAACCCAGTGCATCAAATAACAGTGGTCTGTTCCTGTTGACTGTTCTGTGAGCCCTTGATGTTCTTGTCCCATATGGCAGGTGCTGTGGTGGGAGTGCTGCTTCATTTTAGTATTAATTGCCCAGAACAGTCAGTCTTTACATCCTCAATTTCTCCAAAGATTTAGATAAGAGTCTTCATTTTTCTGGTTGCCTGGGAGAGACTCTCCTTCCATACTCCTTAAGTGCACTTGCTGCCAGCTCCTACAAGCCCAGGCCTGGACCTATTGCCCATGCACCTGGCTTCAATTTTCTGACTCTGTCTTGCTTGAATCTGGATGCAACCTTGCTTTGACATGACGTCCAATGCTGGCCAGCACTGCAACAAGGGTGGTGGGGTAAAGGTCATGAGTATGTTCCCCCTGGGCCAGGGTCTCTCACCTGTTGGGTCCCTCACACAGGACCATCAACAAACCTCTCCCATCTTCTCTGGGGCACAGGCTTGCAGCTGCTCTAAAAACACTATGGAAGGCGTTATTGTGTAGCTTCCACTGAGATGTGTTATTTAATAAAAGATGTTCTAGCCCTAGCCAGTTTGGCTCAGTGGATATAGTGTCAGCCTGCAGACCAAAGGGTCCAGCATTTGATTCCGGTCAAAGGTGCGTACCTTGGTTGCAGGCTCCTCCCTGGCCTGGGCCCTGGTCAGGGCTCGTGAAGGAGGCAACCAATTGATCTCTTTCTCTCACATCAATATTTCTCTCTGTCTTACCCTCTCTCTCCCACTCTCCCTAAAAATCAATGGAAAAATATCCTTGGGTGAGGATTAACAAAAACAGAAAGAAAAAAAGAAATAATGTTCTAAATGAGTAATATCCTATCTAATAAAAGAGAAACATGGTAATTACCCATACCTCCGCTACCCTTCCCATTGGCTAATCAGGGCGATATGCAAATTAACTGCCAGCCAAGATGGTGGCCGGCAGCCAGGCAGCTTCAAGCAAACATGAGGCTTGCTTGCTTCAGTGATGGAGGACTCCAACGTTCCCGGCCTGCTGCTGTCGGCCTCTGAGCTTGCAGTTTGAAACATTGTAACAAATGTAGAAGCTAAACAAAACCCCAGAAACCGTCTTTCAGCTAGCCAGGCTTCAGCCAGCAGGACCGCAACATTGTTTCAATTATAGAACCCAAACAAACTAGATACCTGCTTTCAGCAGGCGAGGCCTAAGAGCTGGAGCCAAGCCTCAGAGCTAAAGCTGGCCCAGAGTAAAAAAAAAAAAAGAAAAAAAGGAGCGGTTGGGAGCTTTAGTAACCCGCCTGAAAACAGCCCTCAGCCCCTCACCCAGACTGGCCAGTGGGGACCCCCACCCTGAAGGGTGTGTGACCAGCTGCAAAGAGCCATCATCCCCTCAGCCAGACTGGCCAGGCACCCTAGTGGGGACCCCCACCCTGATCCAGGACACCCTTCAGGGCAAACCAGCTGGCCCCCACCCATGCACCAGGCCTCTATCCTATATAGTAAAAGGGTAATATGCCTCCCAGCACCGAGATCAGCGGAGCCGCAAGCCCTCCCGAACCCGGGATCAGCATGACAAGGGGCGGTGACAGGGTGCAGCGCCCCAACTCCCCTATTGGCCCTACTCTGTGAGTGACAGGGGGGAGCTCCTCAACCCCCTAATCGGCCCTGCTCTGTGTGTGATGGGGGGAGCTCCCCAACCCCCTAATCGGCCCTGCTCTGTGCGTGACAGGTTACGGAGTCCCAACCCCCCTGATGGGCCCTGCTCTATGAGTGACAGGGGGTGGAGCCGCAACCTCCCCATCGACCCTGCCTTGAGTGTGACAGGGGGCAGTTCCCCAACCCCCCAATCGGCCCTACCTTGAGCATGACTGAGGGTGGCATCGCAACCTCCCGATCCGCCCTGCTCTGTGCATGACAGGGGGCAGCGCCCCAACTCCCCAATCAGCCCTGCTCTGAGCCTGACCAGGGGCTGCACTTAGGGATTGGGCCTGTCCTCTGCCACCAGGGAGCAGGCCTAAGCCAGCAGGTCATTATCTCCTGAGGGGTCCCAGACTGCGAGAGGGCACAGGCCGGGCTGAGGGACCCCCTCTCCCCCACGAGTGCACAAATTTTTGTGCACCGGGCCTCTAGTATTTTTATAAAAGAAAAAAAAACTTTCACAATGATTTTGAAAGCACCTTTATATGTTTAGAAAATCACATTTAGTAAAAAAAAAAAAATTAACATATAAGAATATGAAACATATAACAAGCATCAGCCCCTATTCTTAGCCATTCATCTATAAGTGCAGCTGGTGTGATCAGGAATGTTGAGAGGAAGGAATCATGATGAGCAATTTGCAGAGAAGGGATTCAGTGTGTGTGTGTGTGTGTGTGTGTGTGTGTGTGTGTGTGAAGGGTATAGTGTGTGGGGAGGGGGGTAATGACATTATAACCCAAATTATGCAATAAACTAACAATAAATGTATCTAAGAGTCTGACCCAGCAGGGATGGTTGACTGTGACATGAACCAGTGAGGGAAGGGCTGTGTCACATTCGCCACCCAAGAGGAGACTCCAAGGAACAATGGATGTGGCACAAAACATGCGGCCTTGATTCTATATTAAAATTTTTGGAATTATTTTTAAATCCTCTTTACATAAGTTACTTTGCATAGAAAAATAGAAATAAATGACAAAATCTGAACTGCACTGAAAAAGTATTTATTCACACACTATTGAGGTTGGTGGAAACAGAGTGGATGGGTCGATGGAATCAATAATGAGCAGAGGAGGTTCACCATAGGGAAGGGGGTGCACTGGTCCTGGGTGGTTTACTCAGGGACTCATTTCCTATCATTCCTGCTCTGCTCTGCCCTCTATCCCTGGCCACAGATCCCTGCAGCATTGCTTGCCAGCTCCCTTGCTACTGCTTCCTGGTGGATTCCTAACCTGGGAAACACCAGCAAAGAGTGGAGAGTGGGAGCAAGGGAGAAGCATGGTATTTCCCCATCAGCAGAACTTTGAAAATGACGGGAATGCTTAAGATGGAGAAAAGATAAAGAAAAAATTGATTAGAAGAGATGTTCACAGGTCACAGAAATTGTAAAGAAACAGAATAGAATAGGACAAAGTAGGAAACATAACAGATAATCAATAAACTGGAAAATCAGATGGGGTACTAAGGGCCACAACCAGAGGGAGATAGGGAGACCCTGGGACACATGTAAAGAGGAGCTCATTCCCATGCCCTTCACACCTACAGTGCTTCACCCTAGACCCTGCTGGGCCTGGGTGGGCAATGATAAAATAATGTAAAAAATAAAGTATAAAGAGAGAAAAAATACATAAATAGAAAAAAATCATAAATAGAAAATATGGGGGAGACACAAAGAGAACTATGTCAAGAATGAGTAAGAGACAATGAATGAAGAACTGGTAGAGAGTAGAGTAGGTAGAGAGGACCAGGCATTGTCTGGTTTGAGAAGACACCACAAAGAAGGCAAAAGGGGTGTTCCTAACCCCATTGAGAAGGTAAGATGTCCACAAAATAAAAATGGCCCTGAAATTCACTCAGATAAAAATAGGCCTCTCCTATGAGAAGTAGAAACAAAAACAAAAACCCACAGTTAAGAGAGGCCCCCAAAAAGACAGAGTTGAGCAGCAGGAAAGGACAGGGGTGGGAGAGCTTTCCTCTGCAGTGGGCTTACAGAGAAAAGAGCTTGTTGGTTGTAGTGAGGATGCTCATTCTATTACCAGAGACAAGTGGATTTTTCATTTATTACAAAATTGGAGCTACCCCACCATGGAAACCAAATTCATTTCTGCTCTGAACACCTGGTGGATATAAAGAATGAAAAACCATTTTTTAATTCATGAGTTGAATGGGAAGCCCAAGAAAGAAGTGGCTGTGACCAGACATCTGACAGTATAGGTAAGGCTGACTGAAAGAATGTGTGATGTGAATCCCGGTCCCAGGCAAGGGTCTGGGACGAGTCATCAGGACCAAGAGATACAGTTTTGGTGGCCTTGTTTAGAGGTAAAAAGGGGAGGTAACCAGTGCCTTAAGTAGTGTGCTCAGCAGAAAATGTCCCCAGTAATTGAAAAAAATAAACAAAAGCAAAAATGGTTGGTTTAATGTCAGAGAGACTATTTCTATGCAAGAGAAGAAAGTGATGGTTGTAGAAGAAAAGAAAGAAAAATAAAGAGTCAAGATATTCATTAGAAGAGAGAAAAATAATGCAGAACAGGAGAGATATAAAGACATACCATCACCAGACATAACTAGTGAAAATTATTTCACCCAATAGAAAACTGAAGAAGTAAAATGAGAATGAAAGAAGAAGTAGAATGAGGGTGGGGATCAGAAATAGACTGAGGATGGAGAGAGGGAATAGAGTGAGGGTGGGGGTAAAAAGTGTGCTGCAGGATAGACAAAGCTGCCCTCTGCAAATGAACTTCTCCACCTTCTGGGTAGGATCTAGAGCAGCCGTGGGCAAACTACGGCCTCGAGGGCCACAATGGGTTCTTAAACTGGACCGGAGGGCCGGAACAAAAGCATGGATGGAGTGTTTGTGTGAACTAATATAAATTCAAAGTAAACATCATTACATAAAAGGGTACAGTCTTTTTTTTATTTTTATTTTTTTAGTTTTATTCATTTCAAAGGGGCCAGATCCGGCCCGCGGGCCGTAGTTTGACCACGGCTGATCTAGAAGAACCTGCAGGTTACACACATTCGGGCACAGACCAGGGGGACCTGAGTTAACTTAGCTTCTAGATCTCCCTAGAGCTGTCATGAAGGGGTTTCCTGTCAGTGGGCTCCCTGGCCCCACCTTGAGACACTAACGGGTTTTTCTCCTCTATGCAGAGATCGATAGTGAGGACTCCAGAGAATCCAGTGATGGAGCTGAGCCCCCAGAAGCTTTGTAGACGAAAGGGGCCACATGCTAACCTGACAAGCTCAGGGGAGGCCTGCATGGAGGTCTTGCAAACTCAGAGACCTAAAGGAACCACAAAGGATGGTCTAAAATTAAACTTTAACTAAAAGCAGTTATGGTGGGCAGTTACATCCTAGGCCAGTATCTTCACTGACAAGGTCTGTGAGCCTTAACTGAGCCTATCTGTTTTTTTGCATCTATAATAACATACCCTTTTAAATGTCTGGGTAACTTGTAACTTCCCTTGGGGCACAACCTAATGTGCTGGGCACCAGGACAGATACCACAAATTCCTTCATTATCATGTTAATTGTTCCTGCCTAAGTATGTGTCCATCATTTTACTTTTTATCCAATCCCAGGGGTTTCCCCCGCTTTGCTTTTTCCCACCTCTCTAGTCTATCACCAATGGATTTCATGTAACCCACCTATGTCCCTTTCCTTTGATTGCAATGTATATCTACAAATGTAACCCACCAATCTCTGGAGCATTATCTCAATTTGTTGAGGTTCTGCTTCCCGGCATATGTCGACAGTTTGGCTCAAATAAACTCACAAAAATTCTTTACAGGTTTCAATGGTTTTTATGTTGACAGCTTCCACCTCAGCATTGAAAAGGAAAATTGGTAAGGAGGTGAAAGCTCAAGGCTTGGTCTGCAGGAACCTGAGTTAAGGGCTACTGTTTCCTGAGGAATCAATTCTGAGTTTATTCTGTACCATGAACCCAAGAAGCCCTCTGCATAGAATGCTAAAAAGATATTAATATTAAGATTGCAGTCCTGAATGACAAGTATCCAGCATCAAATTTAGAGCTTCATTTTCCTCATGAATCTTTTCTGAGCATCTTCCATGTCTTCATTCTATTACTTCTAGGAAACTGTTTACCTAAAAATAAAATGCTTTACAAAGTGAGAGGCAACAAGCACTTATTTGAGGTCAAAGGATTCAGGAAAGCACTTATTCAGGCAGAAGTGTAAATAGTGTTCTGATGAGGAGACAATCTCCAGGGATATTTATGAGAAAGGGAAGGGGACTATTTACATCAATAGAAGGAAGGCATTTCTATTGGTGACGATGAGCTAATATAGTGATGCTAATTCTAAGCAATGTTTTAATTTTCAGCCTGGTAGTCATCAGTCCCAAAGTCATGTCTGCTTCTTGTTAAAATTGAAAACAATTCTTTGGGACATAATGTCATTGTGGGTCCAGTCCCAAGGGTATTTTGCCCTGTTTTAACAGTGTCAATGTTTGAGGCATAAGACATGCAATGCAGTTCTTCTGGGATGACAGCTCCAACTCCATCTATTTTATTTTCAAATCACCAAAAATTGTGTTTATTTGGGAACAGTAGAGAAACTGCTATTTGGGGTAGGCAGATTGTAGCAAGCTAAAGGCTAGTCCACTGAGGTTTTGGGGCAGGCATTATTTATGGGCAGGAAGTACAAAGAGGGGGTAGGGAGTTCAGCTAGAATCCAAGCAGTAAGATCATTGGCTGCAGAATGGGGAGAAATTCTTGGTTGATTTTTATCAGTTGAGTGGTAAGTTTTGGTTTTCTGTCAATAAGGCATTTACTAGAGATCAGTCTTTCAGTCCTTAAGTTTCATTTTACTGAGGATGCATGCATGAGATCTTTAATTGATATCCTCTTTTTTTAGGTTCCATTTTAGGTTGAAATACTTTCATTTTTTTAAATTAAATCTTTATTGTTCAGATTATTACAGTTGTTCCTCTTTTTCCCCCCAAAAGCTCCCCTCCACCCAATTCCCACCCCACCCTCTGCCCTTACCCACCCCCCGCACTGTCCTCATCCATACCTGTATGATTTATGTTCAGTCTCTTCCCACACCTCCCACACCCCTTTCACCTCTGAGAATAGTCAGTCCACTCCCTTTCTATGCCCCTGATTCTATTATATCTTCTTAAAGGATACCTTCCAGCATTTCATATAATACTGGTTTGGTGATAATGAACTCCTTTAGCTTTTTCTTATCTGTGAAGCTCTTTATCTGACCTTCAATTCTGAATAATAGCTTTGCTGGGTAAAGTAATCTTGGTAGTTCTTGCTATTCATCACGTTGAATATTTCTTGCCACTCCCTTCTGGCCTGCATAGTTTCTGTGGAGAAATCAGCTGACGGTCATATGGGTACTCCCTTGTAGGTAACTGATTGCTTTTCTCTTGCTGCTTTTAAGATTCTCTCTTTGTCTTTTGCTCTTGGCATTTTAATTATGATGCGTCTTGGTGTGGTCCTCCTTGGATTCCTTTTGTTTGGGGTTCTCTGTGCATCCTGGACTTGTAAGTCTATTTCTTTCACCAGGTAAGGGAAGTTTTCTGTCATTATTTCTTCAAATAGGTTTTCAATATCTTGCTGTCTCTCTTCTTCTGGCACCCCCATAATTCAGATGTTGGTACGCTTGAAGTTGTCCCAGAGGCTCTTTACATTATCTTCATATTTTTGGATTCTTTTTTCATTTTGCTTTTCCGGTTAGGTGTTTTTTGCTTCTTCGTATTTCAAATCTTTGACTTGATTCTTGCGATCCTCTAGTCTGCTGTTGGAACTCTGTATAATATTCTTCATTTCAGTCAGTGTATGCTTAATTTCTAGTTGGTCCTTTTTCATAACCTCGAGGGTCTCACTAGATTTATTGAGGGTCTCACTAAATTTATCGGCAGTTTCTAGAAAATTCTTGAAAAACCTTAAAAGTGTGGTTTTGAACTCTATATCCAGTAGTTTGCTTTCCTCCATTTCTGTCATTTGTGACTCGTTTCTTTGTCTCCGCATTTTTTATTCTTCCCTGTGTTGATAGAGTGGCTTTCTGAGCTAGGTGTCCTATAGGGCCCAGTGGCTCAGCCTTCCCAGTTACCTGAGGTGGACACTCTTGGTGCAACACTTTGTGTGCTTTGTGCACAGTCTTGTTGCAGTTAAGCCTTGATTGTTGTAGGTATCACTGGGAGGAAGTGACCTCCAGGCCAATTGGCTGTGAGAATCAGCTGTGTCTATGGTGGGAGAACTTCTGTGCTGGAGACACCCTTAAGGGGCAAGACTTGCTTCAGTGAGGCTTTGGTGCTCACTGAGTCTGCCCCCTGAGTGTGTCCCTTATGGATCTGAGGAGTTGTAATCTGGATGGTCCCACTCTGACCACTGGGTACACTGGCTCTTGGATCTCTAAGGAGGTGCTAATTTAGCCTCTGCTTGAGGTTACCCAGCAGGAGCTCTGGAGAGATCTGCAGGTTCCTCTTCTTTGTTTGGGGTTTGGAGGTGCCCAGATGAGGCCCAGCTGTGAAGCAATGCAAGCTGCTGTGGGGCCTTGGTCCTTCTTCTGGATGTTCTGGGTCTCTCTGACCCAGCTGCAGTTTGTTAGGTAATTTTCAGATTGCAAAGGGCCAGGCCTTTCATATGCAAAAGCATCCGAGCACAGCTTTGGTGGGGCGGGGTCTCAGGGAATCAACAGGGTGGAGCAAGCAGCTATGGCTGATCCTCAGTCCTGTCCTAAGAGGCCCCGCGTCTCAGTGTCCCACGGTAATCGCTGCAAGCACCTCTGAGAGAAAGCCGCCCTCGAGTTCCAAGTTCTGCCCGCTGCCAGACAGTCCAGTTTCTCCCCATATGAGTCTGGGTTCCCAGAGACTCGCCCAGAACTGCAGTCATGGCCGTCAAGAGCTTGTGTCTCCCTCCCGATTGAAAAAGAAAACCGAGTCCCCAGTTGCCAGCCCTTTCCGCCTGGGCCTCCGTACCTCTGCACTTTACTTCCACACCTCCTCTGAGTCTCAGTGTGCTTTTTTATTTCCTTCTAGTTGTAGAATTTCCACTCAGCCAGCCTTCCTATGGTTCTGGATGATGTCCGTTTGTCTTTAGTTGTATTTTTGAAGTGGTTGTGTAAAGCAGCAATTTCCAGTGTTTACCTATGCCACCATCTTGGTTTCTCCTCCAACTCCATTTTAAAGTGGTTCCATCCTATATAATAAAGAGGTAATATGCAAATTAACCCTCACACTGTCATGCCATCACAAGATGACTGTGCCCACAGCTAAGGCCTGGTTCCCGTAACACAAGATGGCTGCGCCCATAATGGAGGCAGGGTTCCCTTAATGAGCCATAATGAGTGATCAGCAGGGACCTGAGGCTGTGTGGCGCTGGGCCAGGGTGGGGGACCTGAGGTCGCGTCCCCCACCCAGGGGCTTGACAGGGGACCTCAGGCCACACCCCAACCCAGTGGGGCTTGACGGGGGACCTCAAGGCATGCCCCATGCCCTGGTTGGGCTTGACAGGGGATCTGAGGCTGCACCTGCCACTTGGCACTGGGCCAGGGGACCTGAGGGTGTGCCCCCAGCCTGGTGGGGCTTCACAGAAATGGTGCCGGCCGGGTCTGGATCTCGCCCAATGGGGGTGGGGCTGGCCAGGTCTGGGTCTCGTGCAATTTTGAGAGACTTGACTCTGGGTCCTGCGCACACCCCAGACTCTGACAAGAGGAAGATTTTCATATACATTTTACTAATTTTCTTTCATCTCTGACACTTCTATTATAGAGAAAAGGCAAATAGCAATATTAAAATATTTCCTCAAATTAATTTCCTTTTAATGTGCATGAATTTCATGCACTGGGCCACTAGTTTATATATAATTTTACAAATTTCCCTTTTGTTTTTGGGTTTTTTTGTTTTTTGTTTTTTAGAGTTTTTATTATATTTTATTTTTTAAATCTAAATTCTTTATTGTTGAAAGTTTTACATATATCTCCTGTTTCCCCCTTTCACCTCTCCCCAGCCTGAAGCACATGCCTTCACCCCCCTACTGTCTGTGTTCATTGGTTATGCTTAGATGCATGCACACAAGTCCTTTGGTTGATCTCTTAACACCCCTTTCACCCTCCCCAGTCTTCCCTCTGAGGTTTGACAGTCTGTCCTATGTTTCTATGTCTCTGGATCTATTTTTGTTCATTGTTTACATTGTTCATTATATTCCACAAATGAGTGAGATCATGTGATACTTGCCTTCTCTGACTGGCTTATTTTGCTTAGCATAATGCTCTCCATGTCCATTCATGCTGTTGCAGATGGCAAGAGTTCTTTCTTTTTTATAGCAGCATAGTATTCCATTGTGTAGATTACCACAGTTTTTTAATGCACTCATCTGATGTTGGACACTTAAGCTGTTTTTAAATCTTAGCTATTGTAAATTGTGCTGCTGTGAACATAGGGGTGCGTATATTCTTTCAAATTTTCCCTTTTGATCAAGAATTTTCCTTGAGAGCATCACTGATTAATTACCAGCAAGCAGCACTGATCAATTAGGGTGGGAGGGGGCAGGGGTGGGGTAAGAGATTAACCAAAGGACTTGTATGCATGCATATAAGCATAACCAATGGACATAAGACACTGGGGTGTAGGGGAGGCCAGGGGATTGTCAAGGGTGGGGGAAAAAAAGGAGACATATGTAACACTCTTTGTAATAATTTAAGCAATAAAAAAATTTTAAAAAGGCATCATTGATTTTCCATTGTCAGATGTATTAGTTTGGGAATGTTATGCTATTTTTGGTTCCTCATCACCAGGAAAACTCATTTCCAGAATTCCATGTCCCACATAAGAGAGTACTTTTCTCTTTTCTTGGGAGCCTTAGGCCACATTTAAGCAACAAGAGCACCAGAACAGAGGAAAACTTTGCTGTCATGTTTCTTTAGGGGAAAAATCTGTAGTTCCTTGGAAGAAGGCTCTGGAGATGACAACAACAACAAAAATATATAATGTACAGTGTAGCTTCAGGACAAAGTGATAGTTTTTCCAGATTAAGTTTGAATGAGAACTTAACAAGAAGGTGAAAAATGCCATGCTCATACACTTCAGGTAGAAATGGCCATTCAAGACTTTCATAGAATGTACATTAGGTTACACATAACTATCCAGGCCTTTAGATTATCTGATGGTCTGGGAATTTTGAACCACCAATCCTCGGTACATTATATCCATTGGGTTTACTGAAGATAAATTATTCTTTTACCTATTCAGTGACTACTTTAAATAGCAGTGTCTCTAACATTCTCTATGTGTCTAGAGTTACTCAATCTTCAGTACCTAAAAGAGCTGGCAACTTCCAACCCATAGGTTCTATCTTTATCCATGGGTACAACACTTTGCATCAACAAGGTTCAGTTGCCCCTATATTTTGTGTCTCCTTGATGAAGAATCAAAGTGACCCAAGTGTCAGATCTCAGGACCCATTACTACCTCAGTGGATCCTCTGTGCCTCCCAGAACTTCCCTTACTGATGGAGCTCCCAGTTTCTCAAAACTTCAGTGTAACTCTTGGCACCACAAGACAGCTTCCTGTCTCTTGATGACAGCCACTTACCTTTCTGGTGACAGCTGCTGTCTTGTCAAACTATCTGAAATACTCAGCAAGAACTATTATTGGTTTTATGCTAGTATTTGCTAAAGAGATAACAAGTAATCTATTTTTCTACATGGAATAATACTCATTTATTTACTCATTCACTATACAGTAATTGAGTGTGTAAAACATGCCCAATGTTTATTAAAGAAGATTGAAACAATATCCCTGACCTCAAGAATTGTTTCAACTTCATTGTTTACCATGGAGGAATAACTAATGGGAAGCAGGGTATTCCAGGATCTCCAAAGAGGCAGGCAGTGACATGTCGATTTCCAAGGTCATTTTCCAATGGATCATCCTTGTCTATGACCTCTCTGCACCAGGTGGAGATAAAATCTGAGACTGCATGAAGGGAATAAGGCCAAGTCATTCTATTGAACAAACAAGAGCAATGTAAGTGTTGTACCCAGTATTCAGTTTCCTGTGAAAAGTTGGCCATGTTTTCATCTTGGGATTAGGATGGAAGGAAAATGATGGTGAACTTCTAGAAGAAGAATTGAAATACAAAGGACCTTGGATTCAGTTTATCTTAGGGTGTTAGACCCAGTCTCAATGTTAGACCCTGTCTCAATCTCCATTAAGTACATGATTCAGGATTCTCTGGAACACTGAACAGGAGCTGTTGGCAAGATAATCCTTGAGCCTTGAACTTTCTCATTTATGGCCATTTTTAAAAGAAATGACAAGAATTCTGATTCCCCCAAGATAAAATTTTTCACCCTAAATCCCAGAGTGACTTTCCATCTTTTATTAGTTTCTGCATGAAGAGAAATAACATAGCTGTTTTGCAAATTACTTTGCCCATTTGTTTAAAGATGAACATTTCTGATCTTTGTGAGTTGCTAACCAAGATATAATACAAACTTTGAAAAACAAGCCACTTTTCTCTGTGTATTGAGGTGGAACCATTCATTAGGGTCTTAGCATCCCTGGATTCTACAGAGATGTATTCTCAGGTTTGTGGTCAAAGGTGAATGTTTTATGAAATGGAAGCACCAGGAAAGAACATATAAATTTAGTGGGTGTGGGGACATTGTTTTGCCTGGATGAGTTTGGGGTGTGCTTTAAGGGCCCAGGAGGAGATACTGGGTGAGCATAGGGATGTGCACAAATGCAAAAGACAGGCTGGACATTTGGGAGCTGGAGACATAGTGATGTAACTGCAACTTTGAGAGTGATTTAATCATCTGGGTCCAACCAAATAGCCAAAGATTGAAACCTATGATGTTCTGTCTAAATGTTAGAGGAGGAGAAGGACAGGAAAGGAAACAGATACAGCAGTGAAGCTGATGAAATAAATCCAGGAGAGTGATGGTACTGACCACACGTGTTTGGAGAAAGGAAAAATTGTCATGGCAGAGAAAGGTGGACACTGTCATCCCTACCTCTTCCTGCTCCTCAACGGACCACATTCCCTCCACCCAGCACTCATCAATGGGGGGCCAGTCCCCAAGTCAGTCTCATTTGTGTCACTCAGATGGTCACAAAAGGGTAGGAATTTCTCCAATAGACAATGGGATAGACAGGATGTTTCTATCTGGGTTAGAATAACCCCCAAGTTATTCTCAAACTGCCTGGATTCTCTCAGGAGGCAGAAGCAGGTAAGCAACCAGGAGCAAATATAGTTCCTAATAGTTCCTGATTCATATGTAAATGCTGATTCTCATTTAAAGGAAAGAATAAAGTGGTTTTCTGTTTTAATCATCTTCTTTTCACCCCATTGGTAAAGAAGGGATGTACCAGACAGTTTGGAGGACAGCAAGTAATGGTATGTGTCCCTGGACAGGGGGATTGACAAGTGTGTATGAGTTACATATACGCCCAGATGCAGGCCTCTCCAAGGTTGCCCTCATGAACAGAGGCAGCAACCACAGGCTGTGGGGGGTGAGGTGGCACCCTGATTTCCCTGGGAGGTTTGAACAATTCTGTGGGTGGCAGGGCACTGAAACCTATTATTCCAGGATGGGCAGGATACACAGAAAGCTCCCCTGGAAAAGGTCAGACAGGTAAACAATGCTCCTTGCCAGGGGACCAGGTGTAAACCTGTTTATCTTGGAATATCAGGTTTCACTGCCCTGTCAGCCACAGAAGCTCTGGTTTTACAGCAAAACCTTTCCTAATCACAAAGGCCACTCCTCCTGAACTTCACCACAGACCAAGAGTTCCTTTTCTGAAACCTCCACTCCATGCAGTTGGTTCACAGCTCAGGGAGAAGCACATAACTGTCCATTTAGGTTCCCACAAAGGCAATGAGTTCCAGATTCCCACAGCGCTGGTCTTCAGGCTCTCACTGGGGATACAGACATTGTTTTATCTTCTAGCTAAAAAAACCAGAGAAAAGCAAGATCTGCTGGGAAGAAGGAAAGCTCTTCAACTGCAGTCGTTGTTTCAGCTTCTTTCATGAGGACTGTCACATCCCACCTGTGGATCCTAAGAGGTTTGTGAGATGCAGACCCCTCTCCTTCTATGGACCTTCTTCCTGCCATGCACACTCCCAATGCAGAGTCTCTCCTTGTCTTCTGATGGGGAAAGAGCAGGGTCAGGGGTACAGGGTCCAGAAGTATGATGCTGGGAGCTGTTTAAAGATAGTCAACAGGAGGGTAATGTTCCCCTCTCTCCCCAGGGAGGGTGAGACTAGTGGCTGGGTCCTTTCCTACATACCACTACTGTCCTTTTCAGAACTTTCCCACCTCGGATTCCTGTTCACAGGAGAGCAAATGCTAGTTGTTTGTGTTCTGTGCTTATTCAGAAAAGGCAGGAAACAAGGACACTTTTCCTCATTTTCCATGTTCTCAACAGGCTGATAGAGGCACAAGGCCCCCAGAGATTAAGGCCCACTCTTTGACACTCTGGCTTGGTGGGCAGGGCTCCTTGTGCTCCCAGCAGCTCTTAAAGGAAAAGGGGATCCCATCACTCACCCAGACACCATCTTCCACCCAATAAACTGCTGCTGCTACTCTAGGGAGCAGGGTTTTCACATGAGTGTCCTGGAGAATCTGGGAGGTGACCCCTCATTCCCTGGTTATGCCTATCAGCCATTCCTGAAAGGAGGTCAGTGGCAGCCATGGGAACTGAGGTGTTTCTGGGGCTTGCCTTGCTTACTTACACCTGAAATTACAGGATCCATTGGAAATGTACCTTCTGCACAATAGAAATGTCTTCAAGAAGTCAGCAGTGTTGCAGTGAATCTGAAGTCCTGGAGAGACAGATGGGGCCAGAAGAGAAGTCAGTGAGTTGAATATAACCCAAGACATCTCCTTTCAGCTCACATAAGAAAAGTCATTGGTGAGGGCAAGGGTTTCAAAGGGTTTTTTCTCTTCTGACCATGCCTCAACCACATTGAAAACTCACCAGAACCTGCTTACAGAAAAAAAAGAAAGAAAAAACTTAGCTATTCCATATTAGGAGCAATCCCTGTTCGGGGAAACTTCCAGAAGATTACTGTGGTCATATATCTGTCTGGGCATGCATATGGGCTCATTCTCTCCAAGCTGCTTTTCATTCATAGTCTCCTTCTTTTGCAGAAATGTGAATTCATAAAGGTCTATTACCATTTAGAGAGCAACATGTTTCTGAATATTCCACAAGAACATTATGTGAGTAACAACAAACCATGATTACAAGCTTCAGTAATGTTACCCCACCTTGACATGTTCACTGTGGGATCTGTGTTATGAAGCCCATGGGAGGGAGAGCATGTGAGCTGTCTTTCTATTTACCTTGAATTTCCACTGGATTTTATGGGAATCTACAGAAGGCAGACATTGAACTGTGCCTGTAATGCTCCTATTGGTATATTTTTCCCCAGGTTCAAAAGGCTTCTCAATGCCTAGAGAAACTTAGGACATTGGACAAAATCAAGAAGAGTTGAATTGAGAGATGTTACCTCCAAGTGGAGGAGTTTGTGTTGGACATGGATTGCATTTTTGAGGACCCCAGGATAATTGGCTCTCTCTGCTCCCATTTCATTTTCTTTCCATTAAGTCACTCTGACCACATTTCCTGGTGCTAGGAAATTTTAAAGATTCCTTCATCCTATGGCAAGCCTATACAAGCAAGGATTCAGGAAGTAACTGGGTTTTTTAATTGAGGATTTAAGCTCACCAGAGAGAGTAACAGTGAATAAGGAGTTGTGCCTGCAACCAGACTCCAGGCTCCTGAGAACTCATTCCTCTCCTCAAAGGTGACAGGTGTCCACTGAGGACAGTGGTGTCCTCCCTGTTCCAAACCTAAGGAGAAAATTGCTTCCTAAAGTCATGTTATCCTTCTTACCTCTCCCCAAATAAACTCAATCAGACCTCTCAGAGGCCCCAAACTGCAGATTCCTTTGCATATAAATGAACCATATAACATATCACCAGAGGGGAATAGAAGTGGGCACCTAAAAGGAGGATCACTGATTGTACTTCTGTAAAGTTTGATTGTTACTAAGACCTTAGATTGCTTTTCGAACTCTCACTGAGAGAAACAACCCAATGCCAACGACTGAGAGTCCTCAGTGTAGTAATAATTCCCCGTTTCTGTCTGGACAGCAAGGTGTAATAACACTCATAGGAAACAAAAATTACTCTTAGCTGCTTGAGTTCCTGACTTAGCCTGGTTAATGTAACTTAGGTGTTTAAGACAAGAGTCCTGAACTTTTCAAATTTAAGTTGTCTAATGACACTGATATTGAGTGTCATTATATTTGTCTGTGTGTTGCTTTATTTCCCCAGCACAATGACTCAGACCTAACAGAGGAGGAACTTAACAAGAATTTCCAAGACATCTTTGCTATCCAGAAAACAAATCAGAAAAGTTCACTGGTATAGTGGATGCTGTTGATACCTTGGAAAATCCTGCTTTCAGGCAGATTTCTCATCCCCCAGCTGCTATGAGTGTTGGTTGCTGATGCAACCTCTCCCCAATGTATTGCTTTTGGCTAAATGGAGGCAGAGTCACTTGAAGGTTACATCTCTTTGTGCTGGGGGTTCGTTTCCAGCACCAAGTCTGAACCAACCATGTGAAGTGATTCATGTCCCTGTGCTATGACCACATCCTTGCTTAGCATTTCTCACTGTGGTATCCTGCTTCGCTTATCCCTCCTACACATGAGAGAATTCTCACAATAAATCACTTAATGAAGAAACTTTATCTCAGGCTTTGCTTTTATGGAACCCAACATCACATAATCATCTTAGCAAGCCAGCCTTAAGCATGGAGTTCTGAGTTGGATCACTGTCTAGCCAGATGATAACAGATAGAATGTTGATAATCCATGGGGTACTAAAACAGTGCTGTTGCAAAAATATTCCCCTGTAGGAAACTGAATGAGATATAGAGGAAGAGGTACTGATGCAGTGGTCTAGCATTTACAAAGAAATAGTAACTATAAGAACTATATAATTAGACGGCTATTACTATTTAAAAACCTTTTTTAAATATGGTTTTATTGATTTCAGAGAGAAAAGGGGAAAGGGAGAGATAGAATCATACATCAGCTGTACACCCCCTACTGAGGATCCAGCCCACAACCCAGGAATGTGCCCTGACTGCAATCCAACTGTGACCTAGTTCATGGGTCGACACTCAACCACTGAGCATACAGGCCTTGCTAGATGGCTATTTCTAAGCTCCTTTAAAGTGTTTAAAAGAGTGCATGACAGGCTCCTATATAGTAACTAGAGGCTCAGTGCACAAATTCTTCCACCAGTGGCGTTCCTGGGCTTGGCTAGCAGGATCAGGCTGAAACTGGCTCTCTAAAACCCCCAAAGGGTCCAGGATTGAGATAGGGTGAAGGCCAGACCAAGGGACCCCATGGTGCAGAATCAGGGCCAGGGAGAGATGAGGGAGGTTGGCCAACTGTGGAGGGACCCCAGGAGGGCTCCAGGGCGTGTCCAGCCCATCTTGCTCCATCCTGATCAGCCAGGCCCCAGCAGCAAGCTAACCTATCTGTTGAAGTGTCTGCTCTCTCCCGGTCAGTGCACATCATAGCGAGTGGTTGAGTGGCCTTAGCATTCCATTAGCCTATTACACTTTGATTGGTTGAATGGCCAACTGATGGACCAGACACTTAGAATATTGGGCTTTTATTATATAGGATTACCACCTGCAACTGGAAGGTACACAATATGGAATTCTGGTACAGGCCCTCATTTTAAGAATGACCGAATTCCTGCCCACCTTGAGTGTCTCAGTTGGTTGAGCATCCTCCTGTGCAGAGAAATATTTGTCAGTTAATTCCCTGTCAAGGCACATACCTGAGCTATGGGTTTAATCCTGGGTCAGGATGTGTATGGGAGGCAACTGATTGATGTTTCTCTCTCATATCTAGGTTTCTCTCTGTCTGTCTTCCTCTGTCATGCCATGTGCTCAGGTGAGGATTTAAAAATAATTTAAAAAGAATGATAGAACTTAAGAGAGGACTGAATTCTAAGCTCAGGGTGGCCTCTTGTGCCAAAGTCAAATTCCTGATAAAGAAAGCATGAAGCCACAAAACTCAGAGTGGCTTTCTGAGAACTCTGAACTCTATATCCTTCTGAATCCATGGTCCTGCAAAAGAGACCCCTGACCCTGTTGGTATACAGAACACTGCCTAACCCATCATCTTGCTTGAACTAAGATGCAGAGTTATCTCAGCATGACCAAACTAGGAATATACTAGATGAGCCTGCTAGCTGAAGAGAAAGTGTACTCCAACAGAGCAGCAGGTCTAACCCACATGTACTAACAGCAGCCAGGAGATTGTGTGAGGAAGTGAATCCTGAAAAAACTATGTTAGAATATAAAATATGGATGGGGGATTCTCATACAGGCACACTCTCCTGGGCCACAGAGCTTAATTAGCCTGGCAAGGTCCAAAGGCAATGATTCTATATGCTCCCAGGTGGCTCTTAGAGGCTTGCTATAGCACAGTGCACACCAGATGAAGTGGAAGCAGAAACACAAGACTTTCCAGGGCTGATCATTTAGAGAGGGACCCAAAGTCTTAAGAAGATATTGTGGCTCTACTCTCTAAAACTAGATATTCCATCCATCAGGTTACTGCGTCCTCATATGCCTCAGAGATACCACCTAACAAGGCAATAAGAAATGCACTGCTGAGACAGCAGCTGCATCCTTGAAATGCTCAGTCCAGACTGTCCTATTTAGGTTGGAAAAGTGTAGGAATAATTTACAGAGCTGGATTCCCTAATAACAAATTCAGTGACAGGTCTCCAGAATAACTGAAGCTAAGGTGCAGTATTAACTGATGATTAATTTGTATAATGGGCAGCAAGCTTAGAATCACAACCAGGTACTCTGGCCCATAGATGTCTATGAAAGTAGCTACTAGAAGACACTATTTTTACAGGCAAGACACATGAGCAGTTAACCAGGATATTGCTTTATATATGTCATCAAAAGAGATTATAGATGATCAGATGGTTGAAGTGCTACTTCAATGAAAAGACAACATTCATTGCTCACTTTCCAGACCTCAGCCAATTCTTGACCCAGAAGCTGTTGATGGCAGTTCTTATAAGAAAGGACTGTGCAAAGTACACCATAGTAATTCCCTGAGTTCTTCACTAAAGGCACCTTTAGCCATTTATTCAAGTAACTATATGTGAGACAAACAAAACTCACAGAAATTTTAAGAGTTATTGATACAGTTTTTGAGTTGATACCTTGGGTCCCAAGACACCATAGTGGCCCCTGTTAGACTACATGGAGATAAGGTCAGGTCCATCCAACAGTGAGTCCACTCAATCCATAGAGCCACCCAGCATTCATTTCCCAAACACCGAACGTATAATCAGGACAAACAAATTGTTTTGTTAACCATTCTTTTCTTAACCTATGAAATAACAATGACTGTCCTAGGAAAGACCAAATGAAAGGCTCTGAAATAGAACTTTTACATGGAGAACACAGTAGACTAAAAGTAGTATAGCATTTCTTAGGAAGGAGAGAATGACAGAGGTTGGTGCCGCTGCAAAGATTGAAGGATAAAAGGGTTATAATCCCCTTTACATCTCTGTATGTTTTAGCAATATGGTTTAGGAAAAAACTAGGTGCTTTCTGGCTACTAGATAACTACTAGAAACTTAAGCAAAGTTGGGGCTTATAGACTCAGCAATGAGACCTTAGTAGACTGCATTCTTGCTTGTAGTGGTCCCTAAGGTGAGATCCCAAGTAGTAGCTCTGCCCTTCTGAGGACCAAGTCAATGGTTCCATCTAGCCAGAGCTCAGTTGGGAGTTTTATCTGATTTGGGTCCTCAGTCAGAACATACCAACCAAGGAACCCATTCTACTACCATGCCTAACCAGAGAAGCACTGCAGGGTATAGCTCCAGTTCTAGTCATTTAGAAGGCTTTATCAGAGAACCCAGGCAGCCATGGTAGCAAGCTTACAGTTCTGTTGATCTATAGAACCAGATCTATAACTCTGTCTAGCAGCAGAACCCAGCCTGTAACACTGAACAAATTCAGAGTCCAACCAGTGGCACCACCATACCACAAAACACAGCCTGAAACCTCATTCAACATGAGGTGATTGCTGAGCTCAGCAAGTAAACTCATCAAGCCCCAGAGCTCAGCCAGCAGTTGTGGCTGATCAAGGAGCCCAACCTATAAGTCCACCAAACCACAGAGCTCAGCCATCATCCAAGCAGCAACCTCAGAGCACAGGCACTAGCCTTCCCAACTGAGACTCTGATGACATGCCCCATCTTCCCACTGATGCTACCAGCTCTCCTGTACTGTATTTCAACCTGAGCTGACTAATGAAGGAATTTTCCTGATGAAATGAACCTGTAGGTCTGGAAGAAGAGATTGCTTACATATATGCACTGATACTAACACAAGAAATCAAGGATCATGAAGATTCAGGAGAACAGTACACTAAAAACAACTAAAAAGCTTTAATAACTACCCCTAAAGAAATGTGGATAGATAAATTATCTGAAAAACACTTCAGAATAATCCTATGAATGAAATTCAATGAACTACAAGACATTATAGACAACTCAATAAATAGAAAAACAAATGAGCAAAATAAGAAGTTCACCAAAAAGAAAAAGAAACTATAAAATTATCCTAGAACTGAAGAATACAATAACTGATTGAAGAATTCAATAGAGAGATTTAACAGCAGACTCGACAAATAGGAGAAAAAAATCAGTGCACTAGAAGATAGGTTATTTAGAAGTATTTATTTAGAGAAGGAAAGAAGAGTGAAGAATGCCTATAGGATTTGTGAGACATTATTAAGAAAATCATATACTCACTAGAGGCCCACTGCATGAAATTTGTGCATCGGTTGGGTAGGGGGGCATGGAGAGTGGTCCCTCTGCCCGGCCTGCACCCTCTCCAATCTGGGACACCTCAGGGGATGTCCACAAGGATCAGGCCTAAACCAGCAGTTGGACATCCCTCTCGCAACCGCTCACCTGCCTGCCTGCCTAATCACCCCTAACCCCTCTGCCTACAGGCTGATAACCCCTAACTGCCTCTGCCTCCCTGCCTGATGGCCTTACTTCTCCTCTGCCAGCCTGATCACCCCTAACTGCTCTCCCCTGCTGGCCTGATTGCCCTTAACCGCTCTACCTGCCTGCCTTCCTGATCACTCCTAACCGCCTCTGCCTCAGCTCCGCCACTGTGGCTTTGTCAGGAAGACATCTGGTCTATCTGGTCTAATTAGCATATTACCCTTTTCTTCGTATAGATTATGGGAATTTCAAAGGGCAAAAGTTAAGAAAAGGTCAGAAAGTCTATTTAAAACAATAATGGCTAAAAACTTCCCATATTTGGGGAGCAAAATGGACTTTCAGTTTCATGAAGCCCAATGGACCCAATAGGTAGAAACTGAAAAGGGCTACACAGACACACTTTACAATTAAATTTTCAAAAGTCAAAGCCAAAGAGAGAATTTTAAAAGCGGCAAGAAAAAGGTGACTTATCACATGCAAGAAAGTCCCCATAAGACTATCAGTGACATCTGAATGGAAGCTGCTCCTGCTGAGGCTGCTGAAGCCCCTCTCTTTGCTATGCCCTTTGTTCCATGTCCCTCCTCTGTCACTGCCTCTCCTGATTTTTAGGGTTCCGGGCCCTATAGCTCCAGCTACTTCCCTGTTTTTGGTGTCTATATACAAACAAGAGGATTCCTATGGGTTGCCCTTCCCCTGGCCTCCAGGTGCTGACTAACTGTTTTTGTTCTCCATTCCTCTGCCACATGTTATGATGGCTGAGATTCACTGTCGGGCTGCAGGAGGAGGGAGACAGTGTCTGAAAAACACTCAAAAAGTTACTTTCATTTCACATTTCCCCATTTGGGTGGAGCCCTCCGTTGGTGGTTTTACACAGTTCCTGCTCAGGGCTTTGCAGCCACAGCCGGCCTAGGCTGGGGAGACTGGAAGGATCAGAGGTCCAGGCAGGGCCCACGGCAGGACAATGGCCAGTGGGGGCAGCGACCTCAGCACCAGGTCAGTCTCTGTCTCCCTTCCTTCAATTTTCTCTCTGGCTGTGCTGATGCTTTAATGTGTATCAGTAGACACTCGTCTAAATCTTGACATCCGTCCTGCTTTACAAGGACACTTATGTGCAATGTAATGAATTGCAGGAATATATAGTGAAGGAATTGAATCTTAGAACTGCGGAGAGACAACTGTGTTGTGATTTCAACTGCCACAACCCAGAGGACTCTTGTCTTACAGCTACTGCTCAGCTGGCAGCCCATCTGGACTCTACTGTACTTTCTGACGCTTAGAGACAGTGATTTGTTCTTTTCTCATGACCTATGAACCTTCTCATTTCCCTCAGGCCTCCTCTGACTTCACCTAGGTCATTTCAACGAAAGAACTTTAGAAAATACAAAATTCAGGGTGAACACATGAAATTTTCAAATCTGGGTGCCTTGGTCTTATACCTGATCTGGGGACAGGTCAGCTACGGGTTTATTCTTGTCTATGCCTGGGGGTCTGGATTCTTTCTCCAGGGATCTTGACCTAAAGGAGTAAAAGTAAGAGGAAGGACCAAGAAATGAAAGCCTAGTGCAGGCTGAGTATTTTCATCTGTACTTTGAGTTTCTCCCCTATAATGCATTATACCTCTGACAAGGAAAAGGCCAAAAATTCAATCTTTTTCTTTTGTAATCGGTTAGAAATAACATTACTTAATATGTTTAACTTTTTTAATACCGAAGAATTATATTTAACCTCTTGTTCATAAAGTTTCAAATGACATGCAAATGTGTAGAGGGGAAAGTCCCCTTCACGTGCCACCCACCTGAAGCTCTCAGTCCAGGTCCTATTGAGCGTTGGGGGCGCATATCTCTTTCTCTGCATTTACACATATAACTTATTTTCCTAAATACATAATTTGTGTCTTGTTTTTAAACAAATGGGATTTTATTGCATTTTGCCTTTTCAGTTATTTTAGTATTGAAAATATTAGAGACCTTTTCACTTTAATAAACATACTGATCTCCCTCATTCTTTTTTGATATATTTTTATTGATATCATAGAGGGAGAGGGAGAGGGAGAGAGAGAAACATCAATGATGACAGAGAATCATTGATCGGCTGCCTCATGCATGACCCACAGTGGGGATTGAGACCACAACCCGGGCATCTGCCCTGACTGGCACTTGTCATTTGCTGATTTGTTGATGATAGCCATTCTGACTTGTGTGAGATGGTATCTCATTGATGTTTTGATTTGCATCTCTTGTATGAATAGTGACTTTGAGCATGTTTTCATATGTCTCTTGGCCTTCCTGATGTTCTCTTTTGATAAGTATCTATTTTTTGATTGGGCTGTTTATCTTCCTGTTGTTAAGTTGTATGAGTTCCCTGTAGATGTTTGAGATTAAAACCTTATCTGTGATAAGACTGGCAAATATGTTCTCCCATGCAGTGGGCTTTCTTGTTGTTTTGTTGATGGTTTCTTTTGCTATGCAGAAGCTTTTTATTGTGAAGTAGTCCTATTTGTTTATTTTCTCTTTAGTTTCCAATGCCTTAGGAGCTGTATTGGTGAAGATATTGCTTTGGCATATGTCTGAGATTTTACTACCTGAGGATTCCTCTAATATTTTTATGGTTTCCTGTCTTATGTTTAAGTCCTTTATCCATTTTGAGTTTATTTTTGTGTATGGTGTAAGTTGATGGTCTAGTTTCATTTTTTTGCATGTATCTGCCCAATTCGGTTTTCCCAACACCATTTATTGAAGAGACTGTCTTGGTTCCATTGTATGTTCTTGCCTCCTTTGTCAAATGTTCTTCCATCTGTTTATGTCTTCCTCTATCTCTTTTTTCAGTGTCTTGTAGTTTTCTGAGTAGAGGTCTTTTACCTCTTTAGTTAAGTTTATTCCTAGGTATCTTAAGTTTTTTGGTGTGACGGTAAATGGGATTTTTTAAAATCTCTCTTTCTGTAAATTCACTATTGATATATAAAAATGCCATAGATTTCTTGGCATTAATTTTGTATCCTGCTACATTGCCAAATTCATTTATTAAGTTTAATAATTTTCTGATGTGGTCTTTAGGGTTTTTTTATGTACAGTATCATGTCATCTGCTAATGACAGTTTTACATCTTCTTTTCCAATTTGGATACCTTTTATTTCTCCTTTTGTCTAATTGCTATGGCTAACACTTCCAGTACTATGTTGAACAGAAGTGGTGAAAGTGGGCATCTCGGTCTCCTTACTGTTCTTAGGTGAAATGGTTTTAGTTTTTGCCCATTGAGTATGATGTTGGCTGTAGGTTTGCCATATAAGGCTTTTATTATGTTGAGGTATGATCCCTCTATTTACCAATATTGCTGAGGATTTTTATCAAGAAAGGGTGTTGGATTTTGTCAAATGCTTTTTCTGCATCAGTGGATATGACTATGTGATTTTTATCTCTCAATTTGTTTATGTGATGTATCACATTTATTGATTTGCGGATATTGTACCATCCTTGCATCCCTGGGATAAATCCTATTTGATCATGGTGTATGATCTTTCTGATGTACTGCTGGATCCAATTTGCTAGAATTTTGTTGAGGATTTTGGCATCTATGTTCATGAGGGATATTGGCCTGTAATTCTCTTTCATTGTGTTGTCTTTATCTGGTTTTGGTAACAGGGTAATGCTGGCTTCATAGAATGAGCTTGTAAGTGTTCCTTCCTCTTGAATTTTTTGGAATAGTATGAGGAGAATAGGTTTTAGTTCTTCTTTGAATGTTTGGTGAAACTCCCCTGTGAAGCCATCTGGCCCCGGGCTTTTGTTTGCTGCAAGCTTTTTAATGACTGCTTCAATTTCCTCCATAGTTATCGGCCTACTGAGTTTTTTAGATTCTTTCTGATTGGGTTTTGGAAAGTTTTATTTTTCTAGGAATATGTCCATTTCCTCTACTTTGTATTCTTTATTGGAATAGAGTTGTTCATAGTATTTTTTAACAATCCTTTGTATTTCTGTGGGGTCTGTTGTTATTTTGCCTCTTTTGTTTCTCATTTTGTTTATTTGGGTCCTCTCTCTTTGCTTCTTGGTGACTTTGGCTAGAGGTTCATCAATCTTGTTTATCCTTTCAAAGAACCAGATCTTGGTTTCATTGATCTTTTGTATTGTTTTTCTGGTCTCTATGTTATTTATTTCTGCTCTGATTTTTATTATCTCCTTCCTTCTGCTCACTGTGGGCTTTTCTTCTTGCTCTCTTTCTAATTCTTTGTTGTAGAATTAGATGATTTATTACCATTTTTTCTTGTTTTTTTTTTTTTTTGTTTTTTTTTTTAGATAGACCTGTAGAACCAAATATTTCCCCCTCAGGACTGCATTCACTGTGTCCCATAGGTTTTGGATTGTCCTGTTCTCATTGTCATTCATTTCCAGGATGTTTTTAATTTTTTCTTTGATCTCTTTGGTAACACAATCATCATTTAATAGCTTACTATTCAGCTTCCAAGTGTTATAATTTTTTTGAGTGTTTTTATTGTAGTTTATTTTTAATATTATGTCATTGTGGTCTGAGAAGATTTTGATATGATTTCAATCTTCTTGATTTAGGAAAGACTTTGCCTATAACCCAATATGTGGTCTATCTTTAAAAATATCCCACGTGCATTTGAGAAGAACATATATTACATGGCTTTGGAGTGAAATATTCTGAAGATGTCAATTAAGTCCATCTGGTTTAGTGAGCCATTTAGGATTGCGTTTTCCTTGCTGATTTTTTGTCTAGAGCAGTGGTCGGCAAACTCATTAGTCAACAGAGTCAAATATCAACAGTACAACGATTAAAATTTCTTTTGAGAGCCAAATTTTTTAAACTTAAACTATATAGGTAAGTACATTGTTATTAACTTAATTAGGGTACTCCTAAGGCTTACGAAGAGCCACACTCAAGGGGCTAAAGAGCCACATGAGGCTTGCGAGCCGCAGTTTGCCGACCTCTAGAGGATTTACCCAGTGGTGTCAGTGGGGTATTAAAGTCCCCTATATGATTGTATTGTTATTGCTCTCTCCCTTAATATCTTCCAGGAATTTCTTTATTTATTTGGGTGCTCCTGCATTGGGTGCATATACGTTTACAATAATCCTCTTGTTGTATCAGTCCCTGTAGTATTATGAGGTGTCCTTCCTTATCTCTTGTTATGGCCTTCACTTTGAGGTCTATTTTGTCAGATATAAGTGTTGCTACCCCAATGTTTTTTCATTTCCATTTGCCTGAAAGATATTTTTCCATCTCTTCACTTTTAGTCTTTGTTAGTCCCTTGTTCTGAGGTGGGTCTCTTGTAGACAGCATATATATGGGTCATTTTTTTTTTTATCCACTCAGCCACTTGATGTCTTTTGATTGGAGCATTTAGTCTGTTTACATTTAAAGTTATTATTGACTAGAGGTCCAGTACATGATATTCATGCATGGTTGGGGGGTGGGTGTTGTCCCTCAGTCCAGCCTGCACCCTCTCCAATCCTGGATGTCCAACTACTGATTTAGGCCTGATCCCACAGTTGGACATCCCTCTCACAATCCAGGACCACTGGCTCCTAACCGCTCACCTGACTGCCTGCCTAATTGCCCCTAACTGCCCCTGCCTGCCCGCCTGATTGCCCCCAACAGTTCCCCTGCCGACCTGATCTCACCCCCTAACTGCTCCTATGCTGGTCTGATCACCCCCTAACTGTTCTCCCCTGCCAGGATTGCCCCTAACTGCCCTCCCCTGCTGGCCTGATCACCCCAAACTGCTCTCCCCTGCTGGCCTGATCACCCCTAACCACCTCTGCCTTGGCCCCTGCCACAATGGTTTTGTCCAGAAGGATGTCTGGAAGATGTCCAGTCTAATTAACATATTTCCCTTTTATTAGTACAGATAGGTACTTGTTTGTAGTCATTTTTGTGTGTGCCTGTGTTCCTTCTTCCATTTTTATCTTTTTGTTTTACACCAGTCTCTTTAACATTTCTTGCATTGCTGACTTGGTGGTGATAAAGTCCCCAGCCTTTTCTGGTCTGTGAAACTCCATATTTCCCCTTCAATTTTGAATGATAGCCTTGCTGGATAGAGTATTCTTGGATTCAGTCACTTGCTTTGCATCACTTTGTAAATTTCTTCCATTCCTTTCTGGCCTGATGTGTTTCTTTTGAGAAATCATTTGATAATCTAATGAGAGATCCCTTGCACATAAATTTCTGTCTCTTTCTTACAGCCTTTCAGATTCTCTCTTAGTCCTGAACATTTGCCATCATAACTATGATGTGTCTTTGTGTGGGTCTTTTCAGGTTCATCTTGTTTGGGACTCTCTGTGCTTGTGTGACTTTTTTCTTCCCCACATCAGGAAAGTTTTCTGACATTATTTTTTCAAATAGGTTTTCTAAACCTTGTTCCTCTTCCTGTCATTCTGGCACCCCTATTATTCATGTGTTGCTTTGCTTTATGTTGTCCCAAAGCTCCCTTAGGCTCTCCTCCTGTCTTGTAATTTTTTTCTCCAATTGCAGTTCAGTTTTGTTGTGTTTTGCTTCCCTGTCTTCTAATTTGCTAATTCAGTCCTCCACTTCTCCTAGTCTATTGTTGAAACTTTCTCTGGTGTTTTTTTATTGAAGCTATATCACTCTTTATTTTTTCTTGATTCTTATATAAGTTGTTGATTTTTTTCATCCATCAGTTTATGAACTGTATGGCCCTTGTTCTGGATTCTTTTTCTGATATATTGCATGCCTTCGTTTCACTTAGCTGCTTTTCTGGCAATTCCTCATTTTTTTTCCTTTGGGGGTTTCTTTGTCTCTCCATTTTTGCTCTCACCAAATGATGTTGGTGTCGAGTCATGTAGAATCTCACCAAATTTACCTATAGATGCAATGCAAATCTAATAAAATCCAAATGACTTTTCTTATACACATGGGCAAATGGATTCTAAAAGGCATGTGGACAACCAAAAGACCTAGAAAAATCAAGACTATATTTTTCCAATTGAATTCAAGATGTCTATAAGCTATAGTTATCAAGCCAATTAAGATAAACAAATAAATCAGTCATGCAGAATAGAATATCCAAACTAAGACCCATCGGTTTTTTAATATTTTCATAAACTTGGGGTAGGAAGATATTTCATAGATAGCACACTAAAGATATTAAGCACAAAAGAGAAAGAATGGGTAGATTGGAAATTATCAAACATTTAAAAATCTCTCCTCAGTAGGAAAAAGACAAGTATCACATGATCACACTCATATGTGGGATCTAATTTACAAAATAAGCTGATGAACAGAGTGGATCCAGAGACTTTAAGCATGAAACAGAGTGGGGAACCTCAGATGGAATGAGGGGAAGGTGAGTGGGTGGGAGATAATCAACCAAAGACCTTGTATGCATAGATGCATAACCCATGGACACAGACAGTAGGGTGCTGAAGGCCTGGGGCAGGAAGGGGGGGCAGGGACAGGCTGGAGGAGGTCAGTTGTGGTGGGGGGAGGGAAGGGGACATATGTAATACTTTCAGAAAAAAATGTTTGAAAAAAAAGATATGGTTAAGAAAAGGAAAGGCAAGCAACAGATTGAGAAAAAGTGTTCACAGTACACATATTAAACTAAATACTTCTATCTGCAAGATAAAACAACCTTCTACATACCCATAAGTAAAAGACAGCCCAATAATATCAAAGGGCCAAAGACCTGAACAAGCACTTCACAAAAGAAGGTATATGAATTTCTAATAAGAATATGAAATTGTGTTCAACATCATTAGTTATTAAAGAAATAGAAATTAAAACAATAACAAACTTCAGAGGGAAGGCAGGGGAGGGTGGAAGGGGACAAGCAAGAGATCAACCAAAGGACTTGTATGCAAGCATATAAGCATAACCAATGGACACAGAGAGTAGGGGGGTGAGGGCATGTGCTGCGAATGGGAGCAGCTGGGGAGAGGTCAATGGAGGGGGAGGAGACATATATAATACTTTCAACAATAAAGAATTTAAATTATATATATATATGATACCACATCACACACTAGAATGGTTACATTCGCAAGGCTACTTCTAACAAATTTTTAAAACAGTTTGCTTCAAAACTGTTAATGACACTCCTACACAGTGACCCATCAATTACACTCCTGATTATTTCCTCAAGGGAAATGAGAACATGCTACAGAAATATTCATACCAGAACAGCAGCTTTATTCACACTTGTCTTGCTCTAGAATCAACCAAAACGCCCTTCAACAGGAAATTGAATAAATAGATGGTAGTAGACACAACAATGGAATACCACTGAACAATAAGAGGAACAAACTTCTAATCACCCAACAACATGGATGATGAGCAAAAGAAGTCAGGCACATAGCATACGTGATATATTATTGATCTATGAAATCCAGTCACAGGCAACAGGAACATATGGTGGTAGAAAGGACAGTAATGTTTGCTTGACTTCATGTTGTCAGGATGCAAGTTGAGAGGTGAAGGGTACATTGCCCTACTCTCCATTTTTCAAATAACATGATAGTTTTCAGCAACATGTCTTCCTTTCAATCTCCTCTGCCTTCAAGATTCCACAGGACACACTGGTTGCTTTCCTGATTGCTGGGAGCATGCTCATCCTACAAAGCATTTAATGCTCCCCTGACCATTTTTTTGTTGTTGTTGAAATCTCTCATTTACTCATTGCCCCCTGCCATTCTCTTCGTCATTGTGAAACCAATTATTTATTTTCCATTTTAGTAGCAATTCTCATACAAGAGAAGACAGATGCTTCTCTTCAATCATCTATCTTCAATCACCTATCTTTAAAAAGAATGCGTAGTTTCCAGAATTTGACATAATAAGGTGACATTATTATTTCCTGATGAATATTGGGTACTGGAAAGAACCAATAATTTTCTTCTGATTTCAAAAAGGAAACTTATGAGTCTTCATGATTTTCAGGAATACAAAATGTCTACTAAAACATTATTGTCAGAGCAATAAAAAAGATCAACTAAGAAGCAAAATTACAGACTCAGGTTTACTACTACTTTCACAGGAAAGAGCAGCACTTCTGAAATTCAGATGCCTAAAAAGATTCATTACATGCAACAATAGCACAGATAGATATATATTAACACAAACCAGAAATACTAGGAAAAAATGATAGATATTCTTGTGAAATTTCAGTTTATGTCTTATCAGATCATTAAAACTACATCTTTCCATTTATGTACTAGCTTTGTAATCCAAGATGGTATTTCTCTTAACTGCGGTAGGTCAAAAAGGGAGCACCTTGTTTTTATTTTTTTCAGATTTATTTTCTCTTAGTTGTTAATTAAAATGCATTTTAAGCTTACATTCCATTATTAATCCATTGTTTCATTTTTCTCTGTGGGTGGCCAGTTTAGTCCATCTCACTTTAGTACAAATTAAAATTGTTTCAAAAAAATTCCAGATCTGTTAGGAGACAATAATTTTACAATGGTTTTGATCATGACAGACTGGAATTTTTCAGTATTACTTATGTTTTTCTAATCCTTTATGCTTCGTTTTATTACAGCTTTGTCTATTGTTTCAGTTCTATTTCCCCTAATCTCTACTAAGGGACATGTATTTTTTATGTGTTGGTTATTCATTACCTATCCTTCATTTATTAGATGTTACAGCATCCACAGGCATATCGAAATCTTGACGTCCATTTTCTCATAGTGTCCTTTCTCCCTAGGATGTCTGAAGAAGAAAAGCGTATCTATAACATTGCACTCTGCCACTTCAAAAGACAGAAGGTCGCAATTTCAAATATAATAAAAGTAGCATTTCCTTTCCTTGAACTTCTCCGTGACTATGGATTCATCAACAATGAAATGTATGAAGTAGGTAAAGTTTATTATGTCACAATCTGGTAAACTAAGTTATATTTTGATATCCTGGAATCAAACATCAGAACACAGCTGGGGAACTGAGGAGTCGCCTATGAGTGGGGACCCTCTCAAGTACTGCTGTAAGTGCTCTTATAAGGTCAGAAGGGAGAAGAGAAACAGGCATTACTGAAGACAGTTCTGCTCCTAACTGAAGGAACAGTGCTCCGTGGTGTCCCCTATAGTGGGGTGAATAGCACTGGAGGTAGGCTGGATGTGAAGTGGGTGTGCTACATAGATGTTTAATGCCTTGTAGGAATTATATACACAATATAGTATAAAATGGAAATTGAAAGTAATTTTAATGAATGGATGAATAAGTTGAATGATTTCATTTATTGAAATAATAATTGATACAGCATTTCATTTTAATGAACATAAATTTAAATACTTAGATCTGAGAACATTAAAATCCACAGAGAATCAATGTCTTCTTAGGAAAAATTTGAAAGTAGATTCTTGCTATTCTTTTAACAACAGTTTTCAGTTTCCTTTCTATTTTCTTTTCTTTTCTTTTGGTATTTCTGGAGTCTTGGAATTTAGGTTGATTTTATTTTTCTATTTTTTTTCAATTTTTTATATTTTTTAAATTAAATCTTTATTGTTCAGATTATTACATTGGTTCCTCTTTTTTCCCACCATAACTCCCCTCCACCCAGTTCTCACCCCACCCTCTGCCCTCACTCCCCACCCACTGTCCTCATCCATAGGTGCACAATTATTGTGCAATCTCTTCCCAATCCCCCACCCCTTTCCCCCCCAAGAATAGTCAGGCCATTCCCTTTCTATGTCCCTGATTCTATTATAATCACCAGTTCATGCTGTTCATCAGATTATTTATTCACTTGATTTTTAGCTTCACTTGTTGATAGATGTGTATTTGTTGTCCATAATTTGTATCTTTACCTTTTTCTTCTTCTTCCTCTTCTTAAAGGATACCTTTCAGAATTTCATATAATACTGGTTTGGTGGTGATGAACTCCTTTAGCTTTTTCTTATCTGTGAAGCTTTTTATCTGACCTTCACTTCTGAATGATAGCTTTGCTGGATAAAGTAATCTTGGTTGTGGGTTCTTGGTATTCATCATTTTGAATATTTCTTGCCACTCCCTTCTGGCCTGCATAGTTTCTGTGGAGAAATCAGCTGACAGTCATATGAGTACTCCCTTGTAGGTAACTAACTATTTTTCTCTTGCTGCTTTTAAGATTCTCTCTTTGTCTTTTGCTCTTGGCATTTTAATTATGATATGTCTTGGTGTGGTCCTCTTTGGATTCCTTTTGTTTGTGGTTCTATGCGCTTCCTGGACTTGTAAGTCTATTTCTTTCACCAGGTAGGGGAAGTTTTCTGTCATTATTTCTTCAAATAGGTTTTCACTATCTTCTTCTCTCTCTTCTTCTGGCTCCCCTATAATTTGGATCTTGGTACGCTTGAAGCTGTCCCAGAGGCTCCTTACACTATCTTCATATTTTTGGATTCTTTTTTTCATTTTGCTTTTCCGGTTGGGTGTTTTTTGGAATTTAGGTTGATTTTAGTAAAAGGTATAAAGAGATGCACATCTTCACTTTCCCTATCCATAGGTTTTCTTTATGTCAAAATTGACAGGAGCTTCCAGGCCAAGTCAGTCCTGGGGAAGGGACAAGGGCTGTCTAGTCCATAGAACAGCAGCTCATTGCCTGCTAAGTCTATCCCTAAAATATTTGACCAGGTTCTGAAAGGGCTACAAAACACTTAGCTTTCACCTAATTTGTTCTTCATAATTGCTTCTTATTCCATACAATAGAAATGAGGGTGAATAAATCAGATTCACATATGGGAATTTTCAAGGAAGATGGATTGAGTTGTTTAACTAGTAGTCATAAAACTATAGACAAATAATAAAACTGTACATGAGGCAGTAGCTGACTTGGCTCAGTGGACAGAGCATTGGCCTGTGGACCTAAGGGTCCCTGTTCTAATTCCAGTCAAGGGCACATGTGCAGGTTGCGAGCTTGATCTCCAGTAGGTGGTGTGCAGGAGGCAATCGATCAATATTCTCTCCCATCATCAATGTCTCTATCTCTATCTACCTCTCCCTTCCTCTCTGAAATGAATAAAAATATATTAAAAAAGAAAACTGTACATGAGAAGATAACTATGTTGGTAAATTGTAATACATTAACTATAAAATCACTTTCTAAGGCTCTTTTGTAACTAGGAAATCTGTATTTATATTTTCCCAATTCATTATTTTTTAAGAAGTCTAAAGAATCTTTTAAAACACCGGGTTCTGAAACAGAAGTCATATACCATGTTCTCGATGAAGTGGAGAAGACATTTAACCTGTCCCTTCTGGAAGCATTGTTCAGCAAGGACATCATGGACTCCTACCGTGGTTTAAATGATATTTACAAAATCTTCAAAAAAGGTACTTACGGCCCTGGCTGCTTATGCTACGTGGTTAGAGCTTTGGCTGGAGGACTAAAGCAACATGGGTTGATACCTGGTCAAGGGCACCTACTCCAATTGCTGATTCGATCCCATTCAGGGTTCATGCAGGAAGAAACAAGTCAAAATGTCTCTCTTAGATCTCTCTCACTCTTTCTTCACCTCATCTCTCCCTTCCTCTCTCTCTCTCTCTCTCTCTCTCTCTCTAAAGATCAATGGAAAAAAAATATGCTCGGGTGAGGATTTAAAAAAGAAGGTAATTAGGTTTATTACCTACTTTTTTATATCCAGGGCCAATTTTTCCCCACAGGTATTTATTGAGAGTACCAGGTGTCAGACACGGTGCAGGGCAGTTGGGATGTTGCAGTTAAGAAAACAAATATATCATGAGCCACTCAAAGCTTATCATAAAATGGCTACAGTACAAACACCCACCTGCAGGTCTGAGTAATTAGGTATCTTGACTCAGGACAACCAAAGCCACAGTGGATTCAGATTTTCTTAGCAGGACAAATGACAGTAAACACAATATCTCAACAGGCCTGCATCAGTTGCTCTTCTTTGTGACACTTAGCAGGGTTCATCATGGCAGTCTAACAAGTTAACTATAACCCACCTCAAGTTACATCTTAGTTGCAGGATCCACACTGATTTAGCCACAGCATGCCCAGGGGTTTCAATATCTCTTGTAACAATTCTGAAGTCGTAACCTTCAGAGACCCCCCCAGGACAGCTGAATTACAAGAGTCAATACATTGGAGGAAGACAAAAAATGGCTTGTAGTTCACATCTAGTCCTTCTCAGGCCACATGCAATTTGTCTACCTACAGTCACTGGTCATTTTAAAAACACTAACCTCAATGTTGGCTACTAACACAGACAAGAGGCCACCTTCATCAGATTTTAGAATAATGAGCAAAAAGATTAACTCAGGTCAAATTTGTTCTTGAAGAAGGAGAAATGGTTTTATTAACTCACTATCCATAACAAGTGTGATAAACAATCAAATAATCACAAAACCAATTGCTCCGCCAGAGAGATGTTTGGATACTATACAAAACTACTGTTTTGGTTCTCTACTTCTTTCCTGAAAATGCATGATTTTATACTTTTATATGGGTTCTTAGTAAAGAAGATGTCCTCCAATAATTTTTGTTTGACTTGCCTAGAAAAATTTTTATTCTATATATTTTTGGTCTCAAAAAGATTTCCAAATAATGATGGAGAATTCAAAACAAAAATGATATGAACTGATAAATGCAGATGATAATGGAGCAAACATAGAGAGGTAAATGATCTATGTGTCTGCTGAACAAGGACAAATTAGATTAATCTCAGAGTGAGAAGAAGACTGCAAGTTGATTAAATAAGGATAAGCATGTAAATCCAAGATGGCAGCATAAGTAAATGCGGGTACTCCTTGCCTCCCACAATCGCATCAAAATTACAACTAAAATATAGAACAAATATCATTCAGAACTGCCTGAAATTTGAATGGAAGTCCTACAACTAGAGAATTAAGGAAGAAAGCACATTGAGATTGGTAGAAGGAGCAGAGACATGGAAGGAGCTGTCCTGACACCCACATGTGGCATTGTTTTAATTGGGAGGTATATCTCAGCTATGGAGGCCTCCCATGAGGAGCAAGGGGTACCAGCCCCACACCATACCTGCATCTCGGGGTTTCAGAGCTGTGAAGAGAAGTCCCCATAACTTCTGGCTGGAAAAACCAGTGGGGATTGTGGCTGAGTGAAACAAAGGCTGCTGGAGACCCCAAAAGTTCCTCTTAAAGGGCCAGGACATAGACTTACTTGGACACACTCCCTCTGAGCTCCAGCACTGAGGGAATGGGTAGGGGGGTACAGGAACATATGGGGAGGAACTGGATTTTCTGGCATCAGAGCAAAAACCTGGGGGTAGCTTTTTCCCAGACAGTGGTGCTCTAAAGGGGTCATTGTTCCTATACTGAGACCTCCCCTGTTGTAGAGTCACTGGCAGCCATATCTGAGTTTATATCAGCCTGGCTCCCACTGTTCGCTCCACCCTAATGATTCCCTAAGACACCACCATCACACCCCGCCCCCCCATCCAATCTAAAGCCCCACCAAGATGTCTGCAGTGGCCTTTTCATATGAATTGTCTGTCCTGTTTCAGGCTTCAGACTTTCCTAAAATCTTTCAAATAAGCAGCAGCTGGGACATCGGGCCCCATACCTATCAATAAGAGTTCAAAGACAGCTTGGCCTCACCTGGACACAAGTAGCAGCCATCTGCAGATTTCTCTATAGCTCCTGATGAGTGGCCCAGGGAGTGGCTGACTTTGCACCTCCCAGGAGGCCCTAGAGACAGTGCACCTGGTGGACAGCTTCAGACCATACCAGATTGCAATACTACACATCCCAAAGCAACACACCCAAGGGGCAGACACAGTGAGCACCAAAGCCCCACTGAAGCAAGTCCTGCTCCATAGAGGTGTCTGCTGCACAGTAGCTCTTCCACTGTAGTCACAGCAGGTCCTCACAGCCAATTGGCCTGGAAGTCAATTTCTACCACTGACTCCAACTACAACAAGACTGTGCACACAGCCCACACAAGAGTGTACCTAGAGTGCTCAGCTCAGGTGATGGGGAGGCTAAGCCACTGGACCTTAGAGGATACCTACTACACAAAGCCATCTACCAATTCCAGGAGACATAAGGGCTCTACCTAAATATATAGAAAAAAACACAGGGAAGAAGCTAAAATGTGGAGACAAAGAAACATGTCACAAATGAAAGGACAGAAGAAATCTCCAGAAAAGGAACTAAATGAAATGGAAGCAAGCAAACTACAAGATACAGAGTTCAAAACAATAGCTATAAGGTTGCTCAAGGATCTTCATGAGAGCTTCAGGGAACTTAGTGAGATTTTCAAGGATCTTAGTGAGAATTCAAGAACCTTAGTGAGAACATCAAAGACATGAAAAATGGCCAGTCAGAAATTAAACATGCACTTACTGAAATAAAGAATAATTTAGAAGGATTCAACAGTAGAGTAGAGAATCAAATCAATAATTTGGAATATGAGGAAGCAAAAAACACCCAAACAGAAGAGAAAAAAAGAATCCAAAAATATGAAGATAGTGTAAGGAGCTTCTGAGACAACTTCAAGTGTACCAACATTCTCATTATGGGGTTACCAGAAGGAGAAAAGAGAGAGCAAGATATTGAAAACCTATTTGAAGAAATGACAGCAAACATCTCCTAACTGGTGAAATCGCCTTACAAGTCCAGGAAGTGCAGAGAGTTCCAAACAAGAGGAATCCAGCCTGGCTAATATGACTCCATGGTTGAGTGTTGACCTATGAACCAGGAGGTCACAGTTTGATTCCCAGTCAGGGCACATGCCAGTGTTGCAGGCTTGGTCCCTAGTGTGGGGTGCACAGCAGGCAACTCATCAATGATTCTCTCTCATCATTAATGTTTCTACCTCTCTTTTCCTCTCCCTTCCTCTCCGAAATCAATAGAAAAATATTTTTAATAAAAGGATTCCAAAGAGGCTCACACCGGATCATAATTAAAATGCCAAAGGTTAAAAACAAACAGAGAATCTTAAAAGCAGCAAAAGAAATGCAGGAAGAAGAAGAAGGATAAGAACAAGAAGAAATCAACAATATGAACAATAAAATGGCAATAAATACACATCTATCAACATTTGAATCTAAAAGTCAAAACAAGGAGTCTAATGAACAAAATAAACAGATAAAATAGAACCAGAGGCATGGAAACATAGAACAGACTGCTGAATCTCAGAGTGGAGGGAAGAGAGAGGGGTAGAAAAAGATTAACTAAAGAACACATACATATATGCATTTTCTATGAACACAAACAATAGGGTGATGAAGGGCTTAGGTGGGGAAGGAACCAGGTAGAGGAGGCAATGGGGGAACATCTATAATACTCTCAACAATAAAAAAATTTTTTAAGAAAAGGATAAGTGTGAAAAAACATTTTGGAAGGTCTGGCTTCTAAAGCTAAGGAATTTGATGTTATTTACTACACAGTAAAAAGATAATACAGATTTATAACATTTATAAGGTTTATTGTCTAGGAGTTAACCCTGCCATCAGCCCTGAGGCATACAGGCTCACTGCTTCCCTAAGTCTGTTCCCCCAACCTTCTACAGAGATCTACCCTAAGGATTTTTGGTGTATTAATTTCCTTCATATGTTTTCTGGGTTACCTACATGCAGGGTCCCTGGGCTGGTGCCCTTTTCTCCCTTCTTTGGCAACCTCCCAGATCCCTGGCCCAATGCCACAATATTCAGTCCCTGCTTGCAGTTTCAGGGAGTATCCTTCCTTTGTCCTGGGATCCGGGTGCCTCTGGATCACCTGTGTCCTCTGATTTGTCTCTTTGGGAAGCACTCATCCTACCTGACTCAGTTAAGCCAAAACCTTTTCTTGTCCAGCCACATTTTTAAAGCTTTTGTGTTTTTTCCTCCTTATACATGTAAACCTATATAGGATCTTTATTTTCTTCCCAAGGAAATCCCTGTTTTTCCTTTCAGTTACATCAGTTCAGCAAACACATTTCAAAATAAATAGTACATTATTTATTTTGATATATGCTATCCTGGGCAGCTGAAATTTTTTACTCGAGTAACAAGCTAACACTGTTGCCACAACTCCTTTATCCTGAGATTTGATTGGCTCCTTTATGTATGAGAAGCATAAGTAACCCCTTTGTTGGGTAGTCTCTTTTCTGTCCCAGGGATGAAGGGTGAACTGAACAGGATCGGGACCCACTGAGCACTGAGTGACACAAGCGGTGGAAATTCCTAACAGTGTAATTTGAGATGATGACACCACTCTCTAATCATCTTCTTCTTATGCCCTCTCTTCAGTGATACCAAACATAGAACTGTTCCTAAGAAGTGATAGAGAAGAAAATGAGGAGAGGCCTGATATCCAACAGAGCCTTGAACAAGGTAATTGCAAACAGATCGAAACTGATTCTCTTCTGCTAACAGGAAAGGAGAATGGGAAATGGGCCTGAGTCCTGAGTGGAGTTTGGGAATCAGGGAAGACTTGTTGAGGATTATGGAGAAGGCAGAGAGGTCTGTTTGTATGAAAGTCTGACCAGGGGCTGAGCTTGGAGGAGGAGCTATGACAAGATACAATTAGCCCAATAGCCAGACAGAGGAATAGGAACCCAGTGTATCAGGGAACCAAATTTAAAGACAATGCTGACCTGAAAGTAACTGTGATTTAGAGGGAGACCCTGCAGGAGCATATCAGTGTGAAAACTGTGAAAGATGAAGAACTATGGGCCCAAGATCAACGAAGGAGATCCTGGATGATGACAGATAAAGGGGCTGATTTAAATGTGGGGATGCTGTTCAAGAGCAGGAATAGTTAAGGAGATGGGCAGTCATATAGGGAGGGAAGAGAGGAAGTGGTAAGATGTGCAGGAAGATGTGGGTATTTTGAGACAGGAAGAAAGAAGGGAAATGAAAGACAGAAGAAAGGGGTAAAGGACACAACAACAACAACCATATTACTAAGAGCTCACTTATTGAACATTTACTCTGGCAGTTGTGAGCTTAGTATTCACAGCTGCCCTTAGGGGGAAGTATCACTCTCTGTTCGCTTGCAGAAAAGGAGACTGAAATCTTGAGAGGCCATGTATGTAGTTGGCCTGGGGTCACATGAGCAGGGTGAACCCAAGCATTCTGAATCCAGAGCCTGAATGTTTAACCCTATACATACCCAGATAATCTCATAGAAAAGACAGAAAATTGAGTCAAAAATAGGAAAACATGTTCAGGGAGAAGGATACAGAAAAAAAGAATACTAGGAGAACCAGACACAACCTCATAAAAAGGCCAAAAAAAAAAAAAAACCAGAGAAACAGAGGATGTGGTGTGAAGGTGTTGGGGACAAGGAGACGACTTTGTAGGAGGTAAGTGAAGCCCACCAATCAAAGAAAGCTTCAAGGACAGCAACCAGTTCCGCATAGCTATGGGTGACAAGAAAAGCTATTTGCTCATTATCTCAGTGAGATGGCAAGACTGAGGTCAGGTGGCAGCTGATGGCAAGTGTTAGATGGGATCCTCCAGGTCCAAATGGGTTTTGTTGATACCTGGGGAAGGGGATCTTCAAGTCCTATCCTATCTAATAATAGACAAACATAGTAATTGAACATACCTTCCCTACGCCTCCCATTGGCTAATCAGCACAATATGCAAAAAACCGCCAACAAAGATGGCGGTTAATTTGCATACATAGGCTCCAAGCAGCGGAGTGAAGCCTGATGGCCCCTGAGGTCGGTGGAGCAGCGAGGTCTGACGTTTCCGTGGCCAGCTCTGGCCGGAACTTGGCCAGAGCGAAGGCCTGGGCTGGATGCCAGAGGCAAACTGGTGCCAGCAGCCAGGGGAAAGGAAGGCCTATTGCATTAATCTCTTCATGCAACAGGCTTCTAGTTTTATAATAATTAATTGATGATCAAGGGAGAATGTAACAGTTCATAGTTTAATATCTGAAATAAACTTCTAAGATCTTCCCCCAGGAACCAGTGACAACTCATATCAAAGGCTGACAGCAGTGGATCCTGATCCCTCAAACAGTAGTGGTCTGTTCCTGTTGACCGTTCTGTGATCCTTTGCTGTTCTTGTCCCATCTGGCAGGTGCTATGGTGGGAGGGCTGCTTCTTTTTAGGACTAGTTGCCCAGAATAGTCATTGGCAATTCCTCCAAGGATTTCGTTAACAGAGTCTTCATTTTTCTGGTTGCCTGGGAGAGTTGCTCCTTCCATACTCCTGAAATGCACTTGCTTCCAGCTCCTGACAGCCTGGGCCTGGACCTAATGCCCATGCACCTGGCTTCCCAGTTTTCTGCCTCTGTCTTGCTTGAATTTGGCTTCAGCCTTGTTTTGACATCAGGTCCAGTGGTGGCCAGTACTGCAACAAGAGTGGTGGGGTAAGGGTGATGTGTGTGTTTCCGCTGGGCCAGGGTCTCTCTCCTGTTGGGTCCTTCACACAAAACCATAGATGCCATGTGCTTCCTAAGCAAACCCTCTCCTATCATCTCTGGAGCACAGGCCTGGAGCTGCTCTAAAAACATCATAGAAGTCATTATTATGTAGCTTGTACTGGAATGTGTTATTTAAGACAGGATATTCAAAATTAGTAATGCATTTTTATTTTAAAAAATCTTTCAAATTTAGTCAAAAAGTTAGCATTTAAGAATATGAAATATCCAACATGCATCAGTTCATATTCTTAGCTTTTCATCTATCAGTGTTGCTGGTGGAATCAGGAGAGGAGGGAGGAAAGAATCATGATGAGTAATGAGCAGAGAAGAAATTCAGAGTGTGTGTGTGTGCGTGGCACACACTGGTGTAAAGTATAGGAAGCAGGGACAATGACATTATAACCCAAATGATGCAACAAACCACCAATAAATATGTCCAAGGGTCTGACCCAACAGGGATGGTTAAATGTGACGTGACTGAGGGAAAGGCTATGTCATATCCTCCAATCCAAGAGGAGGCTCTAAGGAACTGTGGATGTGGCACAAAACATGAACAAAGTCCCTGGTTCTATGTTAAAATTTGGGGGATTAATTTTTAAATCATCCTAATATACAAAAACCCAGGGTCCGTACATCCACAAGGACTGGAGGCTCCACCAACCGGAAGTCAGTGCTGGGTTGCTGTGGTGACTCAGCACTGACTGCCTCAGCTGCAGGAGGACGATCCAGCACTGACTGCAGAGGGGGCTATGGATCAGCCTCAGAGAGAGGCCTGGGGAGAGAGAAGTAGGGTCTGATCCGTAGCCTCTGTGACAACTGTTGATCAGCACTTGCCTCTCTCTTTTGCTCTGGGCCTGGCCAGCAGACACACCTCTTTCTCTCTGGCCTCCACTGGAACTGCTGATCAGCCCCACCTCTCTGATCAGGCCCATTGATAGGCCTGGAGAGGCTGACTGGCATAGAAACCGACCAATCAGAACCAAATCTGGGTGAACTGTGAAGGCAGAACCAAAGGTGGGGGCTGAGGAGGGGTTTTAAGGGCAACAGCTGTTTAGTGTAAGGAGTAAGAAAGTGGTTCAATTTTTTAATGACCAGTTTAGTAATATAGTGCATAAGGCTGGCTATCAGTCCAGTTATAGGGATTATGTATTTTTGTCTGCCAAGAGCATTTCCTCCTGATGAAAAAAGCTCCCCCCTCCCCTGCATTTAAGCAATCCTATCCTATATAATCTATCTATACTACTAAGAGGGTAATATGCTAATTAGACAGGTTCAGCCAACCAACTTCCTTCCAGACAAAGCCATGGTGATGGGGCCCAAGGCAGAGGCCATTAGGGGTGATCAGGTTGGCAGGGGAGGGCAGTTTGGGGTGAAATCAGGCCTGCAGGGGAGGGAAGTTCTGGGCAAGATGAGTCCAGCAGGGGAGGGCAGTTGGGGGTGATTAGGCAGGCACAGTCAGTTAGGGGCAACCAGGCCGGCAGAGGAGGGCAGTTAGGGGTTATCAGGCAGGCAGGCAGGCAGGCAGGCAGACATGTTAGGGGCAATAAGGCAAGCAAGCAGAGAGGTTAGGGGCAATCAGGCAGGCAGGCAGCAGCAGGTGAGCGGTTAGGAGCCAGCGGTCCCAGATTGCATGAGGGATGTCCGGCCACTGGTTTAGGCCTGATCCCTGTGGGAATCAGGCCTAAACCGGTGGTCAGACATCCCCCAAGGGGTACCTGATTGGAAAGGGTGCAGGCTTGGCTGAGGGAACTCCCCATGCACGAATTTCGTGCACCAGTTCACTAGTCTTTACATAAGTTGCTTTCCATAGAAAAATAGTAATAAATAAAAAAACCTGAACTGCAATGAAAAAAATACTTATCTATTATTCATAACTATTGAGGGAATAGAGTGGGATGGGTTGATGGAATCAATAATGAGCAGAGGAGGTTCACCATGGGGAAGGGGGGTGCACTGGTCCTGAGTGGTTTACTTAGCAATTCATTACTTAGGGTTTCCTGCTCTGCTCTGCCCTCTATCTCTGTCCACAGAACCTTTCACCCTTGTTTACCAGTTCCCTTGCTACTGCTTCCTGCTGGATTCCTAACCTGGGAGAGACCAGCAAGAGAGTGGAGTGTGGGAGCAAGGGAAAAGCTGAGTATTTTGCTGTCACTATCTTGGAAAGAAATTCTGCCAGTAGCTGCATCTCCTATGACCACCACCCACCAAGCAGACCAGCCATGGTCCAGCTTCTACCTACCCAGTGACTCAGCACATGAGTTCACCCTTGGCCCCTCCCTCCCATAGCTTTCTGTTGACCATTCTTCCATTTTGATTTCTCAGCTCTTCTACCAGTTGTATAACTAATCCCCTGGATTAAATTTCCTTTGCTCCAAAAGCTTAGAGAGTTTGTATTTTCCTGTTAGACTCTGTGATTGATGCAAGGAACAAATAAAATACCTATGAATCAAAACCTGGTCTAGGTACAGCCCCACCTGTAAATGGCCTCTCAGAGCAACACCATGAAACACAAGAGATAAATGTGAATGAAACAGGTACAACCAGCGACACCAATGATGCACTAGAAAGCGGACAAGGAAATGAACAATGTGCCCAAGAATCTGAGCAGGAAGGTAAGACTGAGTGCCTGGGTTTGATGAGTGGTGAAGGGGAACTGGCCGGTGGAGGTATTTGGTGTGGATAAAGTCACCAGGGTAGAACTTTGATAATAATGGGAATTATTAAGATGGAGAAAGATAAAGAAAATTTTGATTAGAAGAAGCATTCACAGGTCAGAGAAATTATTAGGAAACAACAGAATAGGACAAAATAGGAAACATAACAGAGAGTGGGTAAACTGAAAAATCAGGTGGGGTACTAAAGGCCATGACCAGGGGGAGACAGGGAGACTCTGGGACACATGTAAAGAGGAGCTCACTCCCTACCCTACACACCTACAGTGCTTCACCCTAGACACTACTGGGTCCTGGTTGGCAATGATAAAATAATGTAGAGAAATAAGTATAAAGAGAGAAAGATACAGAGGGAAATAAATATCAATAAATATAAAAATGGGAAGAGACACACAGAGAACTATGTCAAGGAAGAGTAAAGGACAATGAATGAAGAACTGGTAGAGAGAGGAGTAGGTAGAGAGAGGGGACCAGGCATTGTCTGATTTGGAGAAATACTACAAAGAAGGCACAAAGTGCTATTCCTAACCCCATTGAAAAGGTAAGGTGTCCACAAAATAAAAATGGCCCTGGAACCCAGTCAGATTAAAATAAGCCTCTCTTCTGAAAAGTAGAAACAAAAATAAAAACAAAAACCCAGAGTTAAGAGAGGCACACAGTAAAGGACAGATTTAAGCAGCAGGAAAGGAGAGGGTGGAGGTGCTTTCCCTGAAGTGGCATTACAGGGAAAAGGGCTTGTTGATTGCAGTGAGGGTGTTCATTTCCTTGGGGAAGACTTCATTTATTTTAATTTTGTCCAGGAGTGGAGCTACCTCACCATGGAAACCAAATCAATATCTGCTCTGTACATCTGGTGAATATAAAGATGGAAGATCCGTTTTTAAATTCAGGAGTTGAATGGGAAGCCCAAGCAATGACTGACTGTAACAAGGCATCTGAAATAATAGGCAAGACTGCCTGAAAGAATGTGTGATGTGAATCCCAGGACCAGGCAAGGGTCTGTGATGTGTCATCAGGGCCCGTGGAGACAGTCCTGGAGGCCTTGGTTAGAAGTAGAAAGGGGAGGGAATAAGATCCTTATGCTGTGTGCTTAGCAGAGAAATGTCCCCAGTAATTGTAAAAATAAATAAAAGCAGAGATGGTTGGTTTAATGTCAAAGAGATTATTTCTGTGCAAGAGAGGAAAATGATGGGTGTAGGAGAAAAGGAAGAAAAATGAAGAGCCAAGATATTTATTAGAGGAGAGAGAAATAAACAATACAGACAAGGAGAGTTTTAAAGACATACCATTTCCAGGCATAGTTTGTGAAAATTACTTGAGCCAATAGAAAAGTGAAGAAGTAAATGAGAATGGAAGAAAGAGTAGAATGATGGTGGGGACTGGAAGTGGATTAAGGATGGAGGTAGGAGATAGAGCGAGGATGGGGGTAAGAAGTGTGCTGCAGGATGGGCAAAGCTGCCCTCTGCACATGAACTTCTCCACCTTTTGGGTAGGACTTGGAGTAACCCGCAGGTCACGCACTTTTGGGCACAGACCAGGGGGACCTGAGTTAACTTAGCTTCTAGATCTCCCTAGTGCTGTCATGAAGGGGTTTCCTGTCAGTGGGCTCCCTGACCCCATCTTGAGACACTAAAGGGTTTTTCTCCTCTATGCAGTGATCAACAGTGATGACTCCAGAGAATCCAGTGATGGAGATGTGCCCCCCAAGGCTTCCAGCTCAGCACTGAAAAGCAAAAGTGGTAAGGAGGTGGGAGCTCAAGGCTTGGGCTAAAGGAACCTGAATTAAGTTACTGTTTCCATGCCCTCGCTAGTTTGGCTCAGTGTATAGAGCATCAGCCTCTGGACTCAACGGTCCCAGGTTTGATTCCGGTCAAGGGCACATGCCCAGGTTGTGGGCTGAATCCCTACTAGGGGGTGTGCAGGAGGCAGCCAATCAATGATTCTCTCATCATTGATGTTTCTATCTCTCTCTGCCTCTCCCTTCCTCTCTGAAATCAATAAAAATATATTTTTTTAAATGTCAGGCAACTCACCAGCTGGGAGTAGGTCACTTATGAAGGTGAGAGTCACAGGTGTGTCAGGAGTCTGAAATAAGAGCTCCTGTTCTCGCCGAAACTGGTTTGGCTCAGTGGATAGAGCGTCAGCCTGTGGACTGAAAGGTCCCAGGTTCGATTCCGGTCAAGGGCATGTACCTGGGTTGCGGGCACATCCCCAGTGGGAGATGTGCAGGAGGCAGCCGATCGATGTTTCTCTCCCATCGATGTTTCTAACTATCTATCTCTCTCCCTTCCTCTCTGTAAAAAATCAATAAAATATATTTTTTTTAAAAAAAGAGCTCCTGTTCTCTGCTGAACTTGACTCAGCCTGCTTTGATGCTGAGATCAAGTGAAGAGGTCCAGTTCATGGTAGAATCCCTTTTTTTTTGCTTAGCCTGATTCTTTTGGGAACAGTAGGAAGGCAAGAAATCATGAAGTCATGATTAACATGGCCCTGTTGACTGTCATGGAAGATGTAGTAGAAATACACTACTAAAATGAAAGTATCTAGCTTACTACATCACTAAACTCATCATTAATAATAATCACTGTAGTAATAAAAATTAATAAAGTCTTGATTTTGTACAGTGATATCCATCCCTAACACACCCATATCCTGTGGAACCCATTAAAGCCAACTATTCTTTACTTCTCAATAATAGTGTCATTTTGTCACAATCTTAGTGAAGCCTCAAAAGACAACTGATTCTACCACTAAACTGTTAGGAGGAAAAACATCAAATCAACTATTCATAACCCAGCACATTTTTTCAAAAAAAAATATTTTTTATTGATTTATGAAGGAAGGGAGAGGGAGAGAGAGATAGAATCATCAATGATGAGAGAGAATCATTGATTTGGCTGCCTCCTGCACACCCCGTACTGGGGATCAGCCTGAAACCCAGGCACGCATCCTGACCTGGAACCAAACTATTTCATAAGTCAATGCTCGAACATTGAACCACGCCAGCCAGGCAACCCAGCACATACTTTTTATGTATGTCTGTGCTTTAGCATGTCACAGGCTTATACAGTGATATCATACAAACTTTTGCACAAACCTCCTCATAAAAATCTTAAGGGTATGAGACCTGGTCCTATCTCTGAGTACAAATGTGTTTAAGAGTATTTATCAAAATGTTATCTAATCTAATAAAAGACAAATATGCAAATTGACCATACATTTGCTATGCTTTAAGCCACACCCACCAGCCAATCAGAGTGACTATATGCAAATTAATCCAACCAAGATGGCGGCAGGAAGCCACAGAGCTGGAGCAAGCAGGAAGCTTGGTTGCTCTAGTAATGCCTGCTGCAGCCGGCTCTGAGCTCCACTAAAGGCAACAGTTTCAATTTTAGAAGGTAAATGAATCTCAGAATAAAAAAAATAGTAAGAAAAAAAGGAAAGGCTGGGAGTTTCCTTTGCTGGGGGACTTGGCCAGCGTGAAATGGCCCTCAGGCCCTCACCCATGCTGGCCAAACCTCCATGGGGTGAGGGTCCCCACTGGGGGGGGGGCTTGACCAGCCTGCAAGCAGCCATCAGCCCCTCACCCAGGCAGGCCAGGCACTCCAGTGGGAACCCTCACTCTGAAGGGGGTGTTACCAGCCTGCAAACAGCCATCACCCCCTCACCCAGGCTGGCCAGGCATCCCAGTGGGGACCCCCACCCTGAAGGGAGTGAGACCAGCTGCAAACAGTCATCAGCCCCTCACCCAGGCTATCCAGGCACCTCAGTGGGGACCCCCACCCTGAAGGGGGTGTGACCAGCATGAAAACAACCATTAGTCCCTCACCCTGGCTGGCCAGGCACCCTAGTGGGACCCCCACCCTGACCCGGGACATCCTTCAGGGTGAACAAGCCGTCCCCCACCCATGCACCAGGCCTTTATCCTATATAATAAAAGGGTAATATGCAAATTTTCCCTAACAGCAGAACGACTGGAAATGACTGGTCACTATGACACATACTAACCACCAGGGGGCAGATGCTCAATGCACTCCCACAGGGGGAGCTCTGCTCAGCCACAAGCCAGGCTGCCAGCTGTCAGTACAGTGGTGGTGGTGGGAGCCTCACCTGTCTCCTCAGCAGCACTAAGGATGTCAAACTGCAGCTTAGGCCTGCTCCCTGCTAGCAAGTGGACATCCCCCAAGGGCTCCGGAGCTGCCAGAGGGTTGTCTGACAGCTTAGGCCCAATCCCTCCAGGGAGCAGGCCTAAGCCAGCAGGTGGTCATCCCCCGAGGGGTCCCAGACTGCAAGAGGGCACAGGCCAGGCTGAGGGACCACCCCCTCCCCTGAGTGCACAAACTTTTGTGCACTGGGCCTCTAATTGAGAAATAAAGGAAGACCCAGGGCCGATTCTGAAGTCCTACTTCTCAATGTAGTAGGTTTGTGGTTGTGGTTACTTTAGAAGAAAGAAACAATAAATCGAACACTTTTATAAACTCAAGCCTTCTGCAGTATGAATCATCCTAAAATTTGTGGGGTTTTTAATCCTCACTGGAGGATATTCCTTCCATTGATCTTTAGAGAGAGTGAAAGGGAATGAGGAGTAGGGAGAGAGAGAGAGGAAAAAAAAACATTGCCCTTGACTAGTTGCCTCTCACACTTGCCCCAACTGAGGTCAGAAATGAAACCTGCAACTGAGGTACATGCTCTTGACCAGGAATTGAACCAGTGACCCTTTGGTCATAGATTGATGCCTTAACCACCAAGAAAAACCAGCAAGAGCAAATTTGTAAATTTTATTTAATCATTTCCATTTCCTCACCACCACCTGTTTGTTGTAGATACACCAGATACTGGAAAAAACTGCATTTCAGGAAAAGCCAAGAAGAGAAGAAGTAAGAATAAGATTTTATTTGCTTTTGATGTGAGAAATAAGTTTTATAATGCCAGTGTTTCATCATCTTTATTGTTATCCTATATAATAAAAGGGCAATATGCAAATTGACCAATGGGACCACGGGGAACAACTGGTTGCTATGATGTGCACTGACCACTAGGAGGCAGATGCTTAGCAGGAGCTGCCCCCTGGTGGTCAGTGTGCTTCCACAAGGGGAGCTCCACTCAGCCACAAGCCAGGCTGATGGCTGCAAGCATAGTGGCGGTGGCTGGAGCATCTCCCACCACCTGGGCAGCACCAAGGATGTCCCACTGCAGCTTAGGCCCCCTCCCCAGGTGGTCTTTTCCACAGGGGTCCCGGACTGTGAAAGGGCACAGGCCGGGCTGAGGGACACCACCCCACCCCTCCAGTGCACGAAATTTCAATTATAATATTGTGGTAGGTAGAACAATGGCTCCTCAAAGATGTCCATGTCTTAATTCCTGAAACCTGTAATCTGTTCTCTTAAATGACAAGTGGGCCTTGCAGATTTAATTAAACTGGGACCTTAAAATGGGAGAGGTTATCTTGCATTACCAGGGTGGCCCCAATACACTCCTCTAGTCCTTAAAAAATAGAGAATCTTTTTTGGTGTGGAGAGAGGAAGAAGAATGGTCAGAGAGACACAATGTAGTGGCTCTGAAGATGGAAGAAGGGCCCTAGGTATTTTAGCTGAGTGGATAGAGCCTCAGGCTGCAGATTGAAGGGTCCCAGTTCAATTCCAGTCAAGGGCACATGTTGGGATTATGGGCTTGATCCCCAGTGAGGGGAGTGCAAGAAGCATCCAATCAATGATTCTCTCATCATTGATGTTTCTATCTCTCTCACCCTCTCCCTTCCTCTGTGAAATCAATAAAAGATTTTTTTAAAGATGGAGGAAGGAAATAGGGAATGTGAGAGATCTTAAGAATCTGTAATTCACACAGCATTCACCTCCTTGGGTATATGAGGTGAGATAGTAATTACAAGAAATTCCCCCAACATTTTTATATGAATTGAAATGCCCTTTCATGTGACTTTCCCTGTACTTCTGTACCTGTAAATAGAATTCTATTCTGAAAAACTAGTCTGTTTATAATTCAGTACAAAATTGGATTAATTACAAAGGTTTAAAGTAAAATTTGCTTTTCCTACCCACTATATTTTCTGTTGCAAAAAAAATACCTTGAGGAGAAATAGGAAAGACAAAGATTTCAGAAATTCAGTGATGTTAAATTTCTGTGTGTTCAGAATCTAAACAAGATTTTCTCCTAATACCTCCAAATTCCTTTGGGAATTTGAAATTACAATGAATTTAAAGATTATTTGGGGTAGAATTTAAACATTTTTAAAGGAGAATGACCTATGCATTTATTCAAGTCACATTTTTTGTTCTTCAACAAAATTTTATAGCTTTCTTTCTATAGACTGTTCATGTTTTTACTTTCCCTGTCAGATTTGCTGAGATATAATTTATATACAATAGATTTTATCACTTTAAAGATTTAATTGAATATGTTTTAACACATGTAGATAGTCATGTAAACCAACATGATCATGGCATAGAACATTTCCATCATCCACAAATATCCATTTGTGTCCCTCTTTGCACCCCCTCGTCTTGAAACAGTGGATCTGTTTTTATCACTGTATTTCTCTCCCAGGAATTTTATATAAATGAAATATATACAATACAAAAACTATACAATATATAGTTTATTTATGTCTGTTCTTTTTTACTAAGCATAATGCTGTTGAGACACACTGCTATTGCTCTGTGTATCTGCAGTTACTCCATTTCTATTGCTGAGAAGTATTCCTTGTATGAATAAGCAGCTGATTTATCTATTTGCCTCTTCATAGGCAGTGAGCTATTTTCATTTTGAAAAAAAAAAACAATGAGGAACATGTTCATACAAATATTTGGGTGAACATATTTTTATTTTTTCTTGGATAAATACTAAAAGAAGTACTACTAAGTCATATTAATTGACCGTAACTGCATGTTTGATGCTTTGTGAATCTGCCAAAGTATTTTTCGAAGTGGTTGTACCCTTTCATATTTCCACTAGAAATGTTTGAAAGTTCCAATTGCTCTGTATACTCACCAGTACTTGGTATTGTTAGTTGTTGTTTTTTTAATTATAGCTATTCTTAGGAGGCATTTCTTGGTTTTTCTTGTAATTCTAATTTGAATCTCCCTAATATGAATGGTACTGAGCATCTTTTCATTTACTTGCCATTATCCACAGATCCCTTTTGGTGAAGTATCTATTGAAATCTTTTACCCTTATTTAATTGATCTATCTCGTTTTTTGTTTTATTTTGTTTGTTAAAGACTTTTTTATATGTCCTGGATTTGAATCCTTTGTTGGTTATGTCTTATAGTCTGAAAAGGCTGACCTTTTCATTTTCTTGGCACTACCTTTTGAAGAACAAAATTTTTAATATTTGATGAAGTCTAATTCAACAATTTTCCCTTTCAAAATATGTAATTTGGGGTTCTATTTAAGAAATCTTTGCCTAATTTGAGATTCTGTTTTCTTCAAGAATTCTTATGGTTTGATGTTTATATTTAGCTCTATGATCCAGTTTAAGTTAATTTTTGCTATGATGTTAGCTAAGAACTGTTTTGTTTTGTTTTTTGGCATAGGGATATTCAATTGTCCCTGCAAAATTCGATGAAAATACTATCCTTTCTACATTGAATTAATTTGCTTTCACATCCATTTGAAAATAAATTGGCCATATGACTTTGAGTGTATTTCTGGAATTCTTTTTCTGTTCCATTTACCTATATGTCTACCCTTATGTCAATACTACAGGATCTTGTTTACTGTAGCTTTATAATGAGTCCTGAAGTCAGGTAGTAAGGCCTATAATTTTGATTCTCTTTTTCAAAATGCTTTTAGCTCTTTTAGTCCCTGTGCATTTGGGAGCTTCTTCGATCTTTAATTTTAGCCACTTTTTAAAAATTTGTTTCACAGAGGAAGGGAGAGGGAGAGAGAGATAGAAACATCAAGGATGAGAGCGAATCGCTGATCAGCTGACTCCTGCACACCCCCTACTGGAAATGGAGCCCGCAACCTAGGCACATGCCCTTGACTAAAATCAAACCTGTGACCCTTCAGTTCACAGGCCAATGTTCTATCCACTGAGCCAATCTGGCTAGGGCCATTTTAGCCACTTTTAAGATCATGTCACTTTCCAATGTTCCTACTGAGCTCCAGCCATATGGCTATGTTCTAGGGCTGAGGCCATCCTAAAGATAAATGGAGAAAAGCAAAACATATCTTCCTGCAGAATGCTAGCCCTTTTGTGTGAAGCTTTTCTAGAGTTTCCCTCATCCCACAAAAATAGTTTGTTCTCATCTTACTCAACAAATCTTAAGCTGGTGGTCCTGCCAACTATTAAAGAAGTTATGAACTATGGTGTTTTGTCTGGACAAGAATTAAAATGGGTATCTGGAACATGACATGAAGAATTTATTTCAGTAACTCTTTAAAAGGTGTTGAAAGTCTCTTTGGAACCAGTGTGACCAATATTCGTAAATGTTCTAGGTCACTTTAAAATATGTACATTTGAACTCCTTGCTGGGTTCCGGCTTCTCCCTTCATACAGGCTCTTTATCAAGCACAGTGTTTAAATTTACTGGATCAGTGGTAAATTAGGTTGTATTTGTTCCATCATGTTGGATAGAGATGTGTTAAGTTTTCCAAATGGTTGTATTTGCCAACTCCTCCATGTTCTGTTGTTTTACATTAAAAGTTTGATGCCATTTATAATTGTTATAACTTAAATACTTTCTTCTTTTATAGTTCCCCTTTGTCATTATCAATGCTTTTAACCTTCAAATCTTTTTTTCCAGGAGGCTAATATGGCTACATTAACTTTTATAGTTTTTACCCCTTTTCATAAGCCCCCCATGCAACTTTGTTTTGTGTCTCTTGTAAAAACACAGCTTTTTGTAATTTTCTCAGATAATCCTCACCTTTTAATAGTTATGTTTTATTTGGTACTTTCATTATTATCCCTGATATATCTGAACTTATACATCTATATTATTGTTAACCATTATTTTTGTATGTTTCTGTGTCTCTTTCCTACTTTCTGAATGCATGAAATAGAATTCTATATTCTACCATTTTCTCCACTGGTTTGGAAACTGGAGGTAAAATTTCTATAATTTCTTTAACCATGCCTTAATCTCAACAGATGACAAGCATCTTAGCACGGATTCCCTCAAGCTCAACATCCCATCTCCATCATTTAGCTATTGTTACTAATTTTCTTCTCATTATAATTTTGAAACATAACCATTTACTTAAATTTGTTATCATTTTATGCACATCATTTTGTTTCTTTTTTTTATTAAATCTTTATTGTTCAGATTATTACATTTGTTCCTCTTTTTTCCCCCCATAACTCCCCTCCTTCCAGCTCCCACCCCACCCTCCGCCCTCACTCCCCACCCACTGTCCTCATCCATAGGTGCATGATTTTTGTCCAGTCTCTTCCCGCATCTCCCACACCCCTTTTCCCCCCAAGAATAGTCAGTCCATTCCCTTTCTATGTCCCTGATTCTATTATAATCACCAGTTCATTCTGTACATCAGGTTATTTATTCACTTGATTCTTAGATTCACTTGTTGATAGATGCATATTTGTTGTTCATAATTTGTATCTTTACCTTTTTCTTCTTCTTCCTCTTCTTTTTTTTTTAAATATATTTTATTGATTTTTTACAGAGAGGAAGGGAGAGGGATAGAGAGTTAGAAACATCGATGAGAGAGAAACATCGACCAGCTGCCTCCTGCACATCTCCTACTGGGGATGTGCCCGCAACCAACGTACATGCCCTTGACCGGAATCCAACCCGGGACCTTTCAGTCCGCAGGCCGACGCTCTATCCGCTGAGCCAAACCGGTTTCGGCTTCTTCCTCTTCTTAAAGGATACCTTTCAGCATTTCATATAATACTGGTTTGGTGGTGATGAACTCCTTTAGCTTTTCCTCATCTGTGAAGCTCTTTATCTGACCTTCAATTCTGAATGATAGCTTTGCTGGATAAAGTAATCTTGGTTGTAGGTTCTTGCTATTCATCACTTTGAATATTTCTTGCCTCTCCCTTCTGGCCTGCAAAGTTTCTGTTGAGAAATCAGCTGACAGTGGTATGGGTATTCCCTTGTAGGTAACTGAGTTTCTTTCTCTTGCTGCTTTTAAGATTCTCTCTTTGTCTTTTGCTCTTGGCATTTTAATGATGATGTGTCTTGGTGTGGTCCTCTTTGGATTCCTTTTGTTTGGGGTTCTCTGCGCTTCCTGGACTTGGAAGTCTATTTCTTTCACCAGGTGGGTTAAGTTTTCTGTCATTATTTCTTCAAATAGGTTTTCAATATCTTGCTGTCTCTCATCTTCTGGTACCCCTATAATTCTGATGTTGGTACATTTGAAGCTGTCCCAGAGGCTCCTTACACTTTCTTTGCATTTCAAATCTCTCCTCTAGTAAAGTACACTTTACTATCCTGGGATAATTAAGAGGGAGATGCTCTCTATTTTATACTGGTCAGAAAACAAATTTGCCCTCTGACTTGGGAAGCTACATTAACTCTACATTCTAAAACTCTGCTATTCACACATCCTTGAAAAGATATTCTGGGGCATGTGGAATTGCATGGAGAATTGGGTCCTAACAAATTCACATCACAAAGCACATTCTGGCTATTTCCCTGTGAGGACACCACTCCACCAGCCAAGATTAACCTGACCCCTGGAGTCTAGTTGTATATTCATTCAAATTTTTTCCTTCAGAATTTAACAAATGTCCTAAACCTTAATTTCTTAGGTTTCCTGTGACCACTGCTATGGTGCAAGTCACCATGGTTGCATGAGGGAGGCAAGTGAATGCCTGGCTTTCACACGGGAAATGCAATCCCAATGGCACACATGGTGATCCTGAAACAGAGGCATTTATACTTGTTCAGGTTCCTAAAAGGAATATATAAGCCATGGGTAGGGTTGGTCCCTGATCACCTGTAATCTTAAAGTTTTTAGCTCTGTTCATTGTTGATGGGTTTTGGAAAGAGATGGGGGCAATACAGTCTATCCAATCTGTTATATTTCTCCATGATGTATCCCACAACCCTTCATCCAATGACTGGGAATCAGTGAGGGGACCATGTCCAGAAATGTTCTGCCTGGGAGATGCTAATGCAGCAGCCCCTGATTCCTCACATCTGATGCTGAATGGCAGAATCAGCATCTACATATGTGGCTGGAAAGCTAGACAAGAATGATTTATTTCAGGACAGTCTTGAAAGACAAATATGGTTAGTGCTCTTCCATCTCCCACACCTCCTAGGTAACCTCAGGTGCCTGGGTCTTTTGCTTTTCCTTCACTACCAAAAATATTGGGGGCAGGGGAGAGGAGGAGAGATAAAATATATTGTGTACCATTCATCTCTTCATTTTTTATTCCAATAATCTCATATTGTCACTCAGAGTTTTCATCGGGAAGGGTCAGATACAAGCAGGGAAACGGCATTTCCAAAAAAAATAACCAAATTTATATCCAAAATCTCTAGACACTCTGAAGAGTGGGGAAGAACAATGCATCCTCACCAGCAATGGTCAGAACAGAATCCAGATTTTCACAATTGGTCTATATAATGCCATTGATTCCCCACCACTTTGGTCCTTATGCAATGCAGGAAGGAGCTGATCCCTTTCTGCCTAGATTGGGGAAAGCTGCCTTCAGTGACAAAATACCTATAATAGAGAAGTGTGTTGACCGGAGGAGATGAGGTCATAAGGTTAGATGATCAGAGCATTGCGTGTAGCCTTTTATAAAGGGCAGACTGTAATGGTCCAGCAAGTCATGCAATTTGCAGATTGTTCTTGAGCTTCCTCAGCTCCTCTTTCAGCTTTGGAGGAAGTTGATGTGAGGGACAAATGAGGCAAAGTAGAAAACATGAATAGCAGGTAGACACTATCTTCAGGGTTAACTCTTCTCCTCATCATTCATTTGAGCCCTGAGTAAGAGCTCAAATGGGGAGATACAAGTATAGTCTCTGATATTGTCTCCAGCCACCCAACTGCACTGGAAGAGCATAGATGGAGACCTTCCTTCAGAACATGACAGCAGCTGTATGTTTCATTGTTATGGAAGAATCAGGGAAGGGGATGACTGCATTGAGAGTTACTATAGTTTTATAGAAGCCTGATGTCTCTGCTCAGGCATTCTGATTGTGTGAGATTTGAGAGGTGAGATGAAGGTAGGCATTCTGTTGTTATGCATCAAAAATGCCACTGACAGAAAGACTTTGAAACTCTGAAGGTTTGTGAGATAAAGTTTCCTAAGTACTCCTATGTCTCTATAGAAACAATCTCAATTTGGGAGGAAGTTGTACTTGTGCAGTTGTAAAATGAGATACAATGAAGAATCTTCTCTTTCAGGGGGAAAAATGCACACAGATGAGACTGTGGATTTTATGGCTGAAATACTTCCTGTGACCTGTGGGGAGAAGATGGGCATGTTAATTAAGAGAAAAATGAAACGAGGTAAGTTTCAAGGTCTACTTTCACTTATAACCCCTCCATGAAGGAATCACAAAAATTAATGGAATTACCCATGTAAATTACCCATTGTTTAAGGAATTGGGGCCCCAATTTTGTCTTGAGAAGAGGTAGGGCTCTCTAAGATGATGTTTTTACACTTTAAGAAATGGTACATATTAAGTGCTCACTTCCACATGGATGTATCCATGAGGATGCCAATGGAACCAAAAAGAAGTGCAGAAACGTCAGTCTGTGGGTGGAAAATATTGCATACTTTATTTTGAATCAGCCTCCACCTTCATATACTATACCCCTTCTGGAATCCATCAACAAGACAGGGTGTTTGTTGTAGTGAGGAGTTCACAAAATTTAGAATCAGAAAACCTGAGTTCCAGCCTCAGCTCTGCCAAAAGTGACTGAGTAAAGAATGGGACTTTTCTGACCCTGAAACTTCTCATCTAATAAATGGATAATAATTAAAAACCTGCCTCCTGGTGTGACTTTGAGACAATGTACATAATGACTGTAAAATGTTTTCTGATTTGAACATTATAAATATTTCATATCAATTGACTCATATAACATGTGCCTTTCAGTGACTGGTTTTCACTCAGCATGATGTTTTCCAGGTTCATATGTATATATCATGCATTATACTTTATTCTTTTTTATTGTCAAATAATATAATAGTCCATGGTGTGGAGACACAGTAATGCATTTATCTATCAGTTTAGGTTTTCTTACCCTTTCACTATTATGAATAATGCTGTTTTGAATAAAGATTTTGGTGAACCTGTTTTTTTAATTCTTTTCACTAAATACTCTGGAGTGGAATTGCAGGGTTATATGACAATTCTATGTTGAACTTATTGAGAAAAATCAAAACTATTTTCCACAGTATGGCACCAGTTTATATTCCCACCAGTAAAATCTGAGTGCTCTCATTTCTCTGCATCCTCACCAACACTGCTTATTGTCTATCTTTTTCATTACAGCCATCCTAGAAGGTGTGATGTAGTATCTAAATGAGGTTTTTATTTCCTCTTCTATAATGAATAATGTTATTAAGTATAAGACTATCTTTTATCTATATATAAGTAAAATTCTCCACTGAATAATATTTCACAATTACTTTAAAATCAGTTATCCATGATTTCACATAAGAAAAATATCAGCCCAATAATGCCATTGAACTGGAAGGAAATCATTGTAATACAGGGCACAGATGTTGCCTTAGTGTCATTGAGAGCAGCAGGGCAGGGCCTCCATTTCAGATTTCACTCCAAAGTAGAAAATCTCCTTACATGGTATTTACAGGCTGGGGTGGGGATTCTCAAGTATAAAAGGTGAGGCCACACTCTTCTGCTAGTGATCTTGAATCCAAATTGGCTGCCTGTAGATCCAGTGTCTGAGTTCTGAGGACAAGGAGGTTTCAGGATCAAATTATCCCGGTCTTACAGGAGCTATGGTGAAGTGTATATGGAGAGAGGATGGAAATTGGTTCACCCCCAGGGAATTTGAAGTTGAAGGAGGCTATGGAAAATCAAGTAACTGGAAGAACAGCGTGTGCTGCGGTGGGAAAACCCTAAAATGGCTGATAGAGGTATTCCAGTGACTTTCCTTGTTGTATTTGAAGAAAAGGTCACTATTTGCTCACCAAATATATGTTGAGTCATGGATAGAGCCCTGAGGTCCCCTAACGTTATCCTTTTCTGGAGAGAGGCACCCCACACTCATAAGTCAGTACAAGACAGCACATTGATGTTGTCAAAGGGGCTTGGTTGGGGCAGGAGCCTGGAGGAGTGAAAGGTCATTCTGACTTAGGTGCTTGCAAACAACTTTAGCCACGGAAAGAAAGAGACTATCTACAGTCAAACAAGTGGTCAGAAGGCACTCCGGAGAAAGAATGGTGTGAAAACCAGAACCATGACTAACCTGGTTCCACAGGTTGAGGTAGATGGATTGTGTGTAATAAGGCATAATCCATCAATTGGGGCAGGGGGGCGGGAGGGTTGGAGGGATTTAATGCCAGGCTAAGGATTTTAAACTCATAGCATAGACCAGAGATGGGCGGAACCTTTTGAGCTCGGATGTCATCCATTTTGAAAAAACCCTAACTTTAACTCTGGGGCTGTGCCACATATAGAAACTTTTTTGTTCTTTTGGAACCCATAGGAAAAACAAAGATTGGAATTGGTGATATTTATTTTATATATTGAAATGCCATTTAACAAAGAAAAATCAACTGAAAAAATGAGTTTCCGTGTCATCTCTGACACACGTGTCATAGGTTCGCCATTACTGACATAGACAATTCAGAACCTGAGGTGTGAAATGACCTATTTGAAACAGTATCTCAGACAACATGGAGCCTGCAAATCACTTCACTGTCTTTCAGCCCAAGACACCTATAGGGAACCTAAAATGCTCAGCTCTAATGTCACCCATCTCTAAACATTCTCTGACTGACCTGCCTTGTCATTCCTTCCCTGGGCCCCCTGACCTCACTATTAAGGCCCTTCTCACAGTTTTATACTTATCCTTTCATGAAACCCCTTGATCTCCTATATCCCTCTATGGTTTATACATCTTTTTGTGTCCAACATTGTGCAGAGTATCTGACACCCCATAGCTGTGGGACATGTGTGTGTCAGTTGAACAGCCCTGGTGTGAGGAAATAACTTGAGTGGCACTGGTGGGAATGGAAAGGAAATGAAAGGGGTCAAAAAGATTGTGAAGGAAATGAAAACTTAAGTAAATAAGAACACAAAAGAAAAGGAAAAAATTCTAAGGAGGATTTTCCAGCTACTATTAATGAATTCTAGAAGAACCACTGAGGAGAGGACGATGGTTTCTCATTTAGACATCTTGGTTTGAGCTGACAGTGGAACATCCAAGTAGAAATATTTGGGAGGCGGTTGCAATGCCAGACACAAAACATAAACACGGGGTAACCATACACTTGGATCTTTTACTCTTTCAGCATAAACACCTACCTAAACCTCCAGAACAACGTGGCAAGAAGAAAAAGGTGATTATTACTTTATACAAGTTCTTTTTTTTTAATCTTTATTGTTGAAAGTATTACATCAGTCTCCCTTTTCCCCCCATTAACCTCTTCAAGCCTGCTCCCGTCCCTCCAACCCCACCCAGCCCTAGGCCCTCACTATCCAATTGTCTGTCTCCACGGACAATTGTATATGCATCCAAGTCCATTGGTTGATCTCTTCCCACCCACCCTCCCCTTCCTTCCCTCTAAGATTCAACAGTCTGTTCATGCTTCTATGTCTTGGGGGTCTATTTTTGTTCATCAGTTTATTTGATTTATTATATCCCACATATGAGTGAGATCATGTGATACTTATCTTTCTCTGACTGGCTTATTTCACTTAGCATAATGCTCTCCAGTTCCATCCATGCTGCTGCAAATGGTAAAGGTTCCTTCTTATCATGGTAGCGTAGTATTACATTATGTAGCTGTAGCACAGTTTTTGAATCCACTCATTTGCTGATGGGCACTTAGGCTGTTTCCAAATCTTAGCTATTGTGAATTGTGCTGCTATGAACATGGGGATGCATGTATTCTTTCTGAGGAGAGTTTCAGGTTTCTTAGGATATATTCCTAGAAGTGGGATCACTGGGTCAAATGGGAGTTCCATTTTTAATTTTTTGAGGAAACTCCATACTGTTTTCCATAATGGCTGCACAGTCTGCTTTCCCAACAGCAGTGTACTAGGATTCCCTTTTCTCCACAACCTCTCCAATACTTGTCATTTGTTGATTTATTCATGATAGCTATTCTGACAGGTATGAGTTGATATCTCTTTATCATTTTGATTTGCATTTCTTGGATGATTAGTGACTTTGAGCATTATTCCATATGTCTCTTGGTTTTCTATATGTCCACTTTGAAAAAGTGTCTATTTAGGTCATTTGACATTTTTAATTGGATTGTTTGACTTCCTTTTGTTAAGTTGTATGAGTTCTCCATATATTTCAGAGATTAACCCCTTATTGGATGTATCATTTGCAAATGTCTTCTCTCATGTACTGGGCTCTCTTGTTATTTTGTTGATGGTTTCTTTTGTAGTGCAGAAGCTTTTTCTTCTAATGTAGATCAATGGAATAGAACAGAAATCAACCCAAGCCACTCTGCTCAGTAATATTTGACAAAGGAGGCAAGACCATACAATGGAGTAGAAACAGTTTCTTCAATAAATGATGTTGGGAAAATTGGATAGGTACATGCAAAAAAATTAAACTAGACCAGCAACTTACACCATAAGCAAATATAAACTCAAAATGGATAAGAGACTTAAATGTAAGACATGAAACCATAAAAGTCTTAGAAGAAATGATAGGCACCAAAATTTCAGACATCTCTCGTAGCAATATATTTACCCATAAATCTCCTAAGACAATGAAAACTAAAAAGAAAATATACACCTTCTTATTACATAACTAATTTTATATGGTATAGCATCTTTTTTATGGTTTCTTAGTTTTGTAATTAACATTGTTGCCTCTTCTCCTAGCTCTTCCCTTCATTTTATTTAATTAATTTATTTATTTTGTATGTGCCTTCAGATTTGTTCCATTGAATAATAGGTTGAATGAAAGGTCATCTTTGAATGGTAAACCATTTGAGATGAGGATAATAAAGAGCCATCAATATAGATCTCATAGCTGAGTTTTAGCTATAGATGGAGATATTGTAAGGGTGTCCAATTTCTAAAAGCAGACATAATTATGGAATACATAAAAATATTTGTTAATAAGGTAACAGGCTCATCTTTAACTCAGACCAGATTTTTTTCATAAAGGTTACTATTTTCTAACTTTAATAAAATCTGATGAAGCAAAATTTGATCACCATCATCCAGATGAACCAGATTTAGTACTGAGTCTATCTTGGGACATATATGAAACCATACACTATTTCATGAGGTAGGCAACTAAAATCATATTTCTTTTCTGCTTTTGTTTTACAGCATCTTCCATCCTTCCATAAAATAGACATACAGTATTTTCTCTCAGGCAAAAATTATTGGGAAATATTTCCTAAGTATGGTGTTGTTAGGAGGGAGCTCTTGGGAGATTGATGTGTCTCATATGAGGTACTCACCTAGAAAATTCCTTACTTTGATGCCAACCCTTTGGCTCCACCTCAGGACTCTACAGACTTCCTAACTATCTATGAAAGTGATTTCTCCCTCTATGGAAGAAGACTATGGAGGAAACAAACAAAATACATAATGTGAGGTGTAGTTTCAGGACAAAGTGATAGTTTTTTCAAGATTGAGTATGAATGAGAACTCAAGAAGAAGGGGGAGGTGAAAAGTGCCATTCAAATATACTTCAGGTAGAAATGGCCATGCAAGACTTTCATAGAATGTACATTAGGTTACATATAGCTGTCTAGGCCTTTAGATTATCTGATATTCTAGGACTTTTGGCCCACCAGTCCTTGGCACATTATACCCATTGGTTTACTGAAGATAAATTATTCTTTTGCTTATTCAGTGACTACTTTAAACAATAGTGTCTCTATCATTCTCTGTGTTTCTAGAGAGTTACTCAATCTGGAGTACCTAAAAGAACTAGCAACTTCCAACCCACAGGTTCTATCCTTATCCATGGGTACAACACTTTGCAGCAACAAGGTTCAGTTACCCCTATATTTTGTGTCTCCTTGATGAAGAACTGAAGTGACCCAAAGTGTCATATCTCAGGACCCATTACTACCTCAGTGGATCATCTGTGCCTCCAAGAACTTCTCTTGCTAATGGAGTCTCGGTTTCTCAAAACTTTAGTGTCACACTTGGCGCCACATGACAGCTTCCTGTCTCTTGATGAGGGCCACTTATCCTTTCTGGTGACAGCTGCTGAATTGTCATATTATCTGAAATACTCATCCACAACTATTATTGGTTTTATGCTAGTATTTGCTAAAAAGATAGCAAGTAATATCTTTTCCTAAGTGAAACAATACTCATTTATTTACTAATTCACTATGCAATGATAAAGCATTAAAAAATGCCCAATGTTCATTGCAGAAGATTGAAATAATACCCCTGACCTCAAGAATTGTTTCAACTTCATTATTTACCATGGATAAATAATTAATGGGGAGCAAAGTATTCCAGGCTCTCCAGAGAGGCAGGCAATGACATGACCATTTCTCAGGTCATTTTTGAGTGGATCATCCTTGTCTATGACCTCTCTGACCTGGGTGGAGATAAAAGCTGAGGCTGCCTGAAGGTAATGAAGTCAAGTCATTCTATTGAATAAACAAGAGCAATGTAAGTGTTATACCCAGTAGTCAGTTTCCTGTGAAAAGTAAACCAGGTGCCATCTTGGGATTTGGATGAAAAGGAAATGGGGATGAACTTCTGAAATTTGACTTGGAGTAAGGAGGAGCTTGGATTCATTTTAACTTTGACGGATGCCCTTGAAGAGTTACTGGAGGTGGTGGAGTTCATGTCATACTAACCATGATCAAGACTCCATGGGAAGGAAAGGGCAATTGTTCTAACAAGAGTACCCTCACTCTTCTTAATAATCTTTCCTAGGATAGATATCACAGGCCAATTCAGCATTGGCTTATAATATACTCATGCATTAATAATCACACGTGTGAAACTAAATCTCAACTCAGGTTCCACACTTTGCACACAGAATCACCTGAAGACCTTTGAAAAATAACATTGTCTGATCCCACTCTAGATAAAATTTTGATTAAATCATTCTAAGTTATGACTTGGACATTAGAATTGTTAAAATGTCTCCAGATGTTTTTGATACACAACTTACTCATTCTATGACATAAGGAGAATACTAATGCCTGTGCCTCGAACCAGACCAATTGATTCAGCATCTATGATGTTGGGACCAGGAATTTAGTATTTTATATACTTGCCTCTGAAAATTCAAATGTGCAGCCAAGCTAAGACACAAAGAACCAAAGGGAAAAGGCTTAGACTTGATTACAGATAGGGATGCAAGATTCTTGTGCACTGGTTACATTTGTTATTTCCTTTCTCTTCTGAGAAGATGGTTACCAGTCTATGGAGATGATGATAGCAGTCTGTGAGTGCCTACAGTGAGGAGAAGGGAGAATGGCCTCAGGCCTCCATGTTAGACCCATTCTCAATCTCCATTAAGGATGCGGTTCAGGATTCTCTGGAACACTGAATGGGAGCTGTTGGCCAGATGTTCCTTGAGCTTTGCACTTTCTCATATATGGCCATTTTTAAATGCAAAAAAAATTACCAGAATCCTGATTCTCCCCAGATAAAAATTTTCACCCTAAAGCCAGAGTGACTTTTCATCTGTTATTACTTTCTGCATGAAGAGAAGCAACATAGCTGTGTTGCACATTACTCTGCCCATTTACTTCAAGATGGACATTTGTGATCTTTGTGTGCTGCTAACAGAGATACAATATGGACTTTGAGAAACAGAACACTTTTCTCTATTGTATTAAGTGGAACCATTCATTAGGGTCTCAGCATCCCTGTACATATCAGACCCTACAGAGATGGAACTAACAAAAGAAGCTTAACCGTTACTGTGAAAAGGAGTGGGCTTAGTAGGATTTGGAATATGAGTGAGAGTATAGACGCAGGATGTATTCTCAGGTTTGTGGTCAAAGGCAAATGTTTTATGAAATGGAAGCACCAGGAAAGAACAGGTAGTGGGTGTGGGGACAGGATAATACATTGTTTAGCCTGGATGAGTTTGGGGTGTGCTTTAAGGGGGCAAAGGGAGATGCTGGGTGAGCATAGGGATGTGCACAAATGCAGAAGACAGGCTGGACATTTGGAAGCTGGAGACATGGGAATGTAACTGTAGCTTTGAGAGTCATTTGATTATCTGGGGCAATCAAATGGCCAAATACATAAACTTCAGGGATTCCGTCTAAGTGTTAGAAGAGGAGAGGACAAAAAGGGAAATAGACACAGCAGTGAGGCTGATTGACTAAGCCCAGGAGAGTGATGGCACCAACCCCATGTGCTTGGAGAAAGGAGAAATGGTCATGGCTGAGAAAAGTGGACACTGTCATCCCTACCTCTTCCTGCTCCTCAATGGACCACATTCCCTCCACCCAGCACTCATCAATGGGGGCCAGTCCCCAATTCAGTCTCATTGGTGTCACTGAGATGGTCACAAGAGGGTAGGAATTTCTCCAATAGACAATGGGATAGACAGGATGTTTCTATCTATAGAGCAACCCAGAATCTTCTGGGTTCTCTCAGAAGGCAGAATCAGGAAAGCAACCAGGAGCAAATATAGTTCCTGACAGTTCATGATTCATACATAAATTCTGATTCTCATTTAAAAGAAAGAATAAAGGGGTTTTCTGTTTTAATCACTTCCTTTTCACCCCATTGGTGAGGGAGGGCTGTGTACCACACAGTTTGGGGGACAGCAAGTAATGGCATCTGTCACTGGACAGATGGATTGACAGATGTGTATTAGTCACATATACTCCTAAACAAGGAAGAAGGGAATTGCCAGCCATGCAGGCCTCACCAATGTTGCCCTCAGGAACAGAGGGAGCAACCAGGGGCTGTGGAGGGTGGGTTATCCCCTGGTCTCCCTGGGAGGTTATGGCATGCTCCTTTGAATAATTCCATGGCTGACAGGGAACTGAAACCTGTTATTCTAGGATGAGCAGAGTTACATGTGGCCCCTTGACAAGAAACATTGTTTAGCTGAGGGACCTTATCCAGGAGAGCAGATTCAGGAAGGGAACTTGCAGATACGCTGTTCAAGGCCTTCTCAATTTTACCAAATGTCATAGCAGCACATAATATTGAACTTTAATATTAATCCTTACACTGCATTTTCTTGATTAGGAAAGGGCTCAGGCACAGGCTAGCTATTTCCATGAATATATATGTTTGTATATAAAACAGTGTATCTTCATATCTGCTCTATAAATTTGGTTGGGTTCAATGAGTAGATGCTAGGCCACAGGATTTGGATGGAAATACTGTCAAAGTTTATCTTCTTCAAATGAAATTAAACATGGTTAAAGGCCACATATTGAGACTGCTGAGAAATCAGTATCAGTTGTTTAAGAGAGTCCCTCCCTATTCTGTTTATAAAACAACGCAATTGCCACTTTCTCTGGCCATTCAGAGATGGAGGCTCCACACCTTACATGCCATGCTGAGTCATGGGACATCTCCCCAGGGTTCTAGTGCCAAAGAGTTCTATCCTCCCTGGCACGACCTGGTCATCTGTGCCTGTGGTCTTTCCAATTCAAAGACAATGTCATAGGTTTAGGGGCCCTTCAGGTATAGAATCCACAGTCCAGGAAACTCTACCAAGCCCTTCATCTCATGGGAAGCTTTCGGCCAAGAAAACAAGAATACTGTCTTAGCAGTTTATTCAATCTTACCAATTTCTGAATAAACCACTTTTCCCTGCGTCATTTTAGTCATTTTGGTATAGGGAAATGAATTTTGTTCCAGGATCTTGTTTTATCTGCAAGGTAATACAATAGTACACATTTCTATAAAATTCACCCTCTCTTTTGTAGCTGGTCTTTCTGTGTTAGAGACTCTGGTTTTATAGGAAAACCTTTTCTGGTCACATAGGCCACTCCTCCTGAACCTCACCATAGACCAAGAGTTATTTTTCTGAAACTCCACTCCATGCAGTTGGTTCACAGCTCAGGGAGAAGCACATAACTGTCCATTTAGGTTTCCACAAAGGCAATGAGTTCCAGATTCCCACAGTGCTGGTCTTCAGGGTCTCACTGGGGACACAGACATTGTTTTATCTTCTAGCTGGAAAATGCAGAGAAATGCAAGATCTGTGAGGATGAAGGAAAGCTCTTCAACTGCAGTCGTTGTTTCAGCTTCTTTCATGAGGACTGTCACATCCCACCTGTGGATCCTACGAGGTTTGTGAGATGCAGACCCCTCTCCTTCTATGGACCTTCTTCCTGCCATGCACACTCCCAATGTAGAGTCTCTCCTTGTGTCCTGATGGGGAAAGAGCAGGGTCAGAGGTACAGGGTCCAGTGCTATGATGCCGGGAGCCATTTAAAGATACTGTCAACAGGAGGGTAATGTTCCCCTCTCTCCCCTGGGAGGTTGAGACAGGTGGCTGGATCCTTTCCTACATGTCACTACTCTCCTTTTCAGAACTTTCCCACCTCGGACTCCTGTTCACAGGAGAGCAAATGCTAGTTGTTTGTGTTCTGTGCTTATTCAGAAAAGTCAGGAAACAAGGCCACTTTTCCTCATTTTCCATGTTCTCAACAGGCTAATAGAGGCACAAGGCCCCCAGGGGTTAAAGCCCATTTCTGACACTCAGGTTTGGTGGGCAGGGCTCCTTGTGCTCCCAGCAGCTCAGAAAGGGAAGGGAGAGCCCATCACTCACCAAGACACAATCTTTCACCCAATTAACTGCTGCTGCTACTCTATGGAGCAGGGTTTTCACATAAGAGTCCTAGAGAATCAGGGAGGTGTCCCCTCATTCTCTGGTTGTGCCTATCAGCCATTCCTGAAAGGAGGTCAGTGGCAGCCATGGGAACAGAGGTGTTTCTGGGACTTGCCTTGTTTACTTACACCTGACATCACAGGATCCATGTGTGGAGATGTACCTTCTGCACAATACAAGTGTCTTCAAGAAGTCAGCAGTGTTACAGTGAATCTGAAGTCCTGGCGAGACAGATGGGGCCAGAAGAGAAGTTGGTGAGTTAAATTTGACCCCACACATCTCGTTTCTGCTCACATGAGAAAAGTCATAGGTGAGGGCAAGGGTTTCAAAGGGTGCCTGCTCTTATGACCATGCCTCATCCACGCTGAAAACTCACCATAACCTGCTTACAGGGGAAAAAAAGAAGAAAAAAAAAGAAAGAATAAACTTAGGTGTTTCATGTCAGGAGTAATCCCTGTTTGGTGAAACTTCCAGAAGATTACTGTGGTCATGTATCTGTCTGGGCATGCATATGGGCTCATTCTCTCCAAGCTGCTTTTCATTCATAGTCTCCTTCTTTTGCAGAAATGTGAATTCCTACTCCTGAAGGTCTATTACCATTTAGAGAGGAACATTTTTCTGAATATTCCACACGAATATTATGTGAGTAACAACAAACCATGATTACAAGCTTCAGTAATGTTACCCCACCTTGACATGTTCACTGTGGGGTCTGTGATATGAAGCCCATGGGAGGGAGAGCATGTGAGCTGTCTTTCTATTTACCTTGCATTTCCACTGGATTTTATGGAATCCACAAAAGACAGACATTCACCTGTGTCTGTAATGCTCCTATTGATGTATTTTTTTACCAGGTTCAAAAGGCTTCTCAATGCCTAAAGACACTTAAGAATTTGGATGAAATCAAGAAGCGTTTAATTGAGGGATGTTACCTCCAAGTGGAACAATTTGTGTTGGACATGAATAGCATCTTTGAGGACCCCTGGGTAAGTGGCTCCCCCTGCTTCCATTTCATTTTCTTACCATTAAGTCACTCTGCCCACATTTCCTGGTGCTAGGAAATTATTTTAAAGTTTCCCTCATCCTATGGGAAGCCTAAACAGCAAGGATTCAGGAAGTGACTAGGTTTTTAAATTGAGGATTTAAGCTCACCAGAGAGAGTAGCAGTGAATAAGGAGTTGTCCCTGCAACAAGACTCCCGGGCCCTGAGAGCTCATTCCACTATTCAAAGGTGACAGGTGTCTATTGAGAACAGTGGTGTCCTCCCTGTTCCAAACCTAAGGAGAAAATTGCTTCCTAAAGTCATGATATTCTTCTTACCTCTCCCTAAATTTACTCAATCAGACCTCTCAAAGGTCCCAAACTGCAGATTCATTTGCATGTAAATGAACCATATATCATATCATCAGAGGGGGATAGAAGTGGCCACCTAAAAGGAGGATCACTGATTGTACATCTGTAAAGTTTGATTGTTACTAAGACCTTAGATTGCTTTTTGAACTCTCACTGAAAGAAACAACCCAAAGCCAACGACTGAGAGTCCTCAGTGTAGTAATAATTCCCCGTTTCTGTCTGGACAGCAAGGTGTAATCACGCTCATAGGAAACAAAAATTACTCTGAGCTGCTTGAGTTCCTAACTTAGCCTGGTTAATGTAACTTAGGTGTTTAAGACAAGAGTCCTGAACTTTTCAAATTTAAGTTGTCTAATGACACTGATATTGAGTGTCATTATATTTGTCTGTGTGTTGCTTTTTTTCCCCCAGCCCAATGCCTCAGACCTAACAGAGGAGGAATTTAAGAAGAATTTCCAAGACGTCTTTGCTATCCAGAAAACAAATGAGAGCAGTTCACTGGTGTAGTGGATGCTGTTGATATCCTGTAAAATCCTGCTTTCAGGCAGATTTCTCATCCCCCAGCTGCTATGAGTGTTGGTTGCTGATGCAACCTCTCCCCAATATATTGCTTTGGGCCAAATGGATGCAGAGTCACTTGAAGGTTACATCTCTTTGTGCTGGGGGTTCGTTCCCAGCACCAAGTCTGAACTAACCATGTGAAGTGATTCATGTTCCTGTGCTATGACCACATCCTTGCTTAGCATTTCTCACTATAGTATCCTGCTTCCCTTATCCCTCCTCCTCATGAGAGAATTCTCACAATAAATCACTTAATGAAGAAACTTTATCTCAGGCTTTGCTTTTATGGAACCCAACATCACATAATCATCTTAGCAAGCCAGCCCTAAGCATGGAGTTCTGAGTTGGATCACTGTCTAGCCAGATGATAACAGATAGAATATTGATAATCAATGGGGTACTAAAACAGTGCTGTTGCAAAAATATTCCCCTGTAGGATACTGAATGAGATATAAAGGAAGAGGTACTGATGCAGTGGTCTAGCATTTACAAAGAAATAGGAACTATAAGAACTGTGTAATTAGATGGCTATTACTTTTTTAAAAACCTTTTTAAAATATAGTTTTACTGATTTCAGAGAGAGAAGGGGAAAGGGAGAGAAAGAATCACACATCAGCTGTACACCCCCTACTGAGGATCAAGCCCACAACCCAGGAATGTGCCCTGACTGCAATCCAACTGTGACCTAGTTCATGGGTTGACACTCAACCACTGAGCAATACAGGCCTGGCTAGATGGCTATTTCTAATCTCCATTAAAGTGTTTAAAAGAGTGCATGACAGGCTCATATATAGTAACTAGAGGCTCAGTGCACAAATTCGTCCACCAGTGGCGTCCCTGGGCCTGGACTGCAGGATCAGGCTGAAACTGGCTCTCCAAAACCCCAAAGGGGTCCAGGGTTGAGATATGGTGAAGGCCAGACCAAGGGACCCCAAGGTGCAGAATCAGGGCCAGGGAGAGATGCTGGAGGTTGGCCAAATGAGGAGGGACCCCAGGAGGGCTCCAGGGCATATCCAGCCCATCTTGCTCCATCCTGATCAGCCAGGCCCCAGCAGCAAGCTAACCTATCAGTTGGAGTGTCTGCTCCCTGGTGGTCAGTGCACATCATAGTGAGTGGTTGAGTGGCCTTAGCATTTCATTATACTATTACACTTTGATTGGTTGAATGGCCAACTGATGGACCAGACACTTAGAATATTGGGCTTTTATTATATAGGATTACCACCTGCAACTGGAAGGTACACAATATGGAATTCTGGTACAGGCCCTCATTTTAAGAATGACCGAATTCCTGCCCACCTTGAGTGTCTCCGTTGGTTGAGCATCCTCCTGAGCAGAGAAATATTTGTCAGTTAGATTCCCTGTCAAGGCACATACCTGAGCTATGGGTTTAATCCTGGGTCAGGATGTGTATGAGAGGCAACTGATTGATGTTTCTCTCTCATATCTATGTTTCTCTCTGTCTGTCTTCCTCTGTCATGCCATGTGCTCAGGTAAGGATTTAAAAATAATTTTAAAAGAATGATAGAACTTCAGAGAGGACTGAATTCTAAGCTCAGGGTGGCCTCTTGTGCCAAAGTCAAATTCCTGATAAAGAAAGCATGAAGCCACAAAACTCAGAGTGGCTTTCTGAGAACTCTGAACTCTATATCCTTCTGAATCCACTGTCCTGCAAAAGAGACCCCTGCCCCTGTTGGTATACAGACCACTGCCTAACCCACCATCTTGCTTGAACTAAGATTATGCAGAGTTATCTCAGCATGACCAAACTAGGAATATACTAGATGAGCCTGCTAGCTGAAGAGAAAGTTTACTCCAACAGAGCTGCAGGTCTAACCCACATGTACTAACAGCAGCCAGGAAATTGTGTGTGGAAGTGAATCCTGGAAAAATTATGTTAGAATATAAAATATGGATGGGGGATTCTCATACAGGCACACTCTCCTGGGCCACAGAGCTTAATTAGCCTGGCAAGGTCCAAAGGCAATGATTCTAATATGCTCCCAGGTGGCTCTTAGAGGCTTGCTATAGCACAATGCACACCAGATGAAGTGGAAGAAGAAATACAAGACTTTCCAGGGCTGATCATTTAAAGGGGGGATCCAAAGTCTTAAGGCGGTATCATGGCTCTACTGTCTAAAACTAGATATTCCATCCATCAGGTTACTGCGTCCTCAGATGCCTCAGAGACACCACCTAAGAAGGCAATAAGGAATGCACTGCTGAGACAGCAGCTGCATCCTTGAAATGCTCAGTCCAGACTGTCCTATGTAGGTTGGAAAAATGTAGGAATAATTTACAGAGCTGGATTCCCTAATAACAAATTCAGTGACAGGTCTTCAGAATAACTGAAGCTAAGGTGCAGTATTAACTGATGATTAATTTGTATAATGGGCAGCAAGCTTAGAATCACAACCAGGGACCCTGGCCCATAGATGTCTAATAAATTAGATATTATAAGACACTGTTCTTACAGGCAAGACACATGAGCAGTTAACCAGGATATTGCTTTTTATATGTCATCAAAAGAGATTATAGATGATCAGATGGTTGAAGTGCTACTTCAATGAAAAGACAACATTCCTTGCCCACTTTCCAGACCTCAGCCAATTCTTGACCCAGAAGCTGTTGATGGCAGTTCTTATAAGAAAGGACTGTGCAAAGTACACCATAGTAATTCCCTGAGTTCTTCACTAAAGGCACCTTTAGCCATTTATTCAAGTAACTATATGTGAGACAAAGATAACTCACAGAAATTTTAAAAGTTATTGATACAGTATATGAGTTGATACCTTGGGACCCAAGATACCATAGTGGCCCCTATTAAACTACATGGAGATAAGGTCATGTCCATCCAACAGTGAGTCCACTCAATCCATAGAGCCACCCAGCATTCATTTCCCAAACATCAAACGTATAATCAGGACAAACAAATTGTTTTATTAACCATTCCTTTCTTAACCTATGAAATAACAATGACTGTCCTAGGAAAGACCAAATGAAAGGCTCTGAAACAGAACTTTTACACAGTGAACACAGTAGGCTAAAAGCAGTATTGCATTTCTTAGGAAGGAGGAAATGACAGCGGTTGGTGCCACTGCAAAGATTGAAGGATGAAAGGGTTATAATCCCCTTTACATCTCCATATGTTTTAGCAATCTGGTTTAGGAAAAAACTAGGTGCTTTCTGGCTACTAGATAACTACTAGAAGCTTAAGCAAAGTTGGGGCTTATAGACTCAGCAATGAGACCTTAGTAGACTGCATTCTTGCTTGTAGTGGTCCCTAAGGTGAGATCCCAAGTAGTAGCTCTGCCCTTCTGAGGACCAAGCCAATGGTTCCATCTAGCCAGAGCTCAGTTGGGAGTTTTATCTGATTTGGGTACTCAGTCAGAACATACCAACCAAGGAACCCATTCTACTACCATGCCTAACCAGAGAAGCACTGCAAGGTATAGCTCCAGTCCTAGCCATTTAGAAGGCTTGATCAGAGAACCCAGGCAGCCATGGTAGCAAGCTTATAGGTCAGTTGATCTATGGAACCAGATCTACAACTCTGGCTAGCAACAGAACCCAGCTTGTAACCCTGAACAAATGCAGAGTCCAAGAAATGGCATGACCATACCACAAAACACAGGTTGAAACTTCATTCAACAAGAGATGATTGCTGAGCTCAGCAAGTAGACTCATCAAGCCCCAGAGTTCAGCCAGCAGTTGTGGCTGATCAAGGAGCCCAACCTATAAGTCCACCAAACCACAGAGCTCAGCCATCATCCAAGTAGCAATCTCAGAGCACAGGCACTAGCCTTCCCAACTGAGACACTGATGACATGCCCCATCTTCCCATGGATGCTACCAGCTCTCCTGTACTGTATTCCAACCTGAGCTGACTAATGAAGGCATTTTCCTGATGAAGTGAACCTGTAGGTCTGGAAGAAGAGGTTGCTTACATATATGCACTGATACTGACACAAGAAATCAAGGATCATGAAGATTCAGGTGAACAGTACACTAAAAAAAACTAAAAAGCTCTAATAACTACCCCTAAAGAAATGTGGATAGATAAATTATCTGAAAAACACTTCAGAATAATCCTCTGAAAGAAATTCAGTGAACTACAAGACATTATAGACAACTCAATAAAATAGAAAAACAAATGAGCAAAATAAGAAGTTCACCAAAAAGAGAAAGAAACTATAAAAATATCCTAGAACTGAAGAATACAATAACTGAACTGAAGAATTTAATAGAGAGATTTAACAGCAGACTTGACAAATAGAAGGAAAAAAAATCAGTGCACTAGAAGATAGGTTACTTAAAGGTATTTATTCAGAGAAGGAAAGAAGAGTGAAGAATGCCTATAGGATTTATGAGACATTATTAAGAAAATCATATACTCACTAGAGGCCCACTGCATGAAATTCATGCATGGGTTGGGTAGGGGGGCATGGAGAGTGGTCCCTCTGCCCGGCCTGCACCCTCTCCAATCTGGGACACCTCAGGGGATGTCCACAAGGATCAGGCCTAAACCAGCAGTTGGACATCCCTCTCACAACCGCTCACCTGCCTGCCTGTCTGATCACCCCTAACCCCTCTGCCTGCCTGCCTGCCTGCCTGATTGCCCCTAACCCTCTGCCTGCCTGCCTGATGGCCCCTAACCCCTCTGCGTACCTGCCTGTTCACCCCTAACTGTCTCTGCCTGCCTGCCTGATGTACCCAACTCCTATGCCAGCCTGATCACCCCTAACCACTCTCCCCTGACAACCTGATCATCCCTAACCTCTGCCTTGGCCCCGCTATCGTGGCTTTGTCAGGAAGACATCTGGTCTATCTGGTCTTATTAGCATATTACCCTTTTATTCTTATAGATTATGGGAATTCCAAAGGGCAAAAGTTAAGAAAAGGACAGAAAGTCTACTTAAAACAATAATGGCTAAAAACTTCCCATGTTTGGGGAGCAAAATGGACTTTCAGTTTCATGAAGCCCAATGGACCCAATAGGTAGAAACTGAAAAGGGCTACACAGACACACTTTACAATTAAATTGTCAAAAGTCAAAGCCAAAGAGAGAATTTTAAAAGCAGCAAGAAAAAGGTAACTTATCACATGCAAGAAATTCCCCATAAGACTATCGGTGACATCTGAATGGAAGCTGCTCCTGCTGAGGCTGCTGAAGCCCCTCTCTTTCCTATGCCCTTTGTTCCATGTCCCTCTTCTGTCACTGCCTGTCCTGATTTTCAGCGTTCCAGACCCTATAGCTCCAGCTACTTCCCTGTTTTTGGTGTCTATATACAAACAAGAGGATTCCAGTGGGCTGCTGCTCTTTCCCTGGCCTCTAGGTCCTAACTAACTGTTTTTATTCCTTATTCCTGTTGCCACATGTTATGATGGCTGAGATTCACTATCGGGCTGCAGGAGGAGGGAGAGTGTCTGAAAACACTCAAAAAGTTACTTTCATTTCTCATTTCCCCATTTGGGTGGAGCCCTCCATGGGTGATTTTACGCACTTCCTGCTCAGGGCTTGGCAGCCACAGCGGGCCTAGGCTGGGGAGACTGGAAGGATCAGAGGTCCAGGCAATGCCCACAGCAGGACAATGGCCAGTGGCGGCAGCTACCTCAGCACCAGGTCAGTCTCTGTCTCCCTTCCTTCATTTTTTTCTCTGGCTGTGCTGATGCTTTAGTGTGTATCATTAGACACTCGTCTCAACCTTGACATCCATCTGGCTTTGCAAGGACACTTATGTGCAATGTAATGAAATGCAGGAATATATAGTGAAGGAATCAAATCTTAGAACTAGGGAGAGACAACTGTGTTGTTATTTCAACTGCCACAACCCATAGGACTCTTGTCTTACAGCTACTGCTCAGCTGGCAGCCCATCATGACTCTATTGCACTTTCTGACTCTTTGAGACAGTGATTTGTTCTTTTCTTATGAACTATGAACCTTCTCATTTCCCTCAGGCCTCCTCTGACTTCACCTAGGTCATTTCAACGAAAGAACTTTAGAAAATACAAAATTCAGGGTGAACACATGAAATTTTCAAATCTGGGTGCCTTGGTCTTATACCTCATCTGGGGACAGGTCAGCTACGGGTTTATTCTTGTCTATGACTGGGGGTCTGGATTCTCCCTCCAGGGATCTTGACCTAAAGGAGTAAAAGTAAGAGGAAGGACCAAGAAATGAAAGACTAGTGCAGGCTGAGTATTTTCATCTGCACTTTGAGTTTCTGCTCTGGAATGCATTATACCTCTGACAAGGAAAAGGCCAAAAATTCAATCTTTTTCTTTTGTAATCGGTTAGAAATAACATTACTTAATATGTTTAACTTTTTTAATACCGAAGAATTACATTTTACCTCTTGTTCATAAAGTTTCAAATCACATGCAAATGCATAGAGGGGAAAGTCCCCTTCATGTGCCACCCACCTGAAAGCTCTCAGTCCAGATCCTATTGTGTGTTGCAGGAGCATATCTCTTTCTCTGCATTTACACATATAACTGATTTTCCTAAATACGTAATTTGTGTCTTGTTTTTAAACAAATGGAATTTTATTGCATTTTGCATTTTCAGTTATTTTAGTATTGAAAATATTAGAGACCTTTTCACTTTAATAAACATACTGATCTCCCTCATTCTTTTTTTGATATATTTTTATTGATATCATAGAGGGAGAGGGAGAGGGAGAGGGAGAGAGAGAAACATCAATGATGACAGAGAATCATTGATTGTATGCCTCATGCATGACCCACACTAGGGATTGAGACCACAACCCGGGCATCTGCCCTGACTGGCAATCGAACCATGACCTCCTGGTTCATAGGTTAACTCTCAACCACTGAGCTATGCTGTCCAGGCTCCCTCATTCTTTTGTACAGCTGTATACTACTCCATGGAATCAATATGCCATAATTTTTAAACCATTCGCTTCCATTGATAAACACTCAGGTTATTTCAACAACCTGTGTTAACAACAATTATATAGTTCTCTCTTTTATGCAGATTTACATAAGTTTGTCTGGTGTCAATAACCAAAAAATCAAATTGTTGAGGCAAAGAGTACTAATACTTACTGGTTTACAGATTCTGTTAAGTTGCCATCCAAGTAACTGAACCAATATATTCTCCTAACAATACTGAATGAGATGAGTCATCTGTCAACATGCATTTTCACATAGGTGCTAGATACAGAGATTCATTTTGTTAATTTGTATTTTCTGATTATATGAGAGGAGGAACAGTATTTTATGTTTATTGACCATTTAAATTGGCTCTTGGATGATATGCTGCATTATTTCTTGCCAGTGTTATCATTGAGATGATTGTCATTTATTTGATTAGGGAGAATTTTAAATATTCTGTAAGTTGCAAGTTTACTTTCCTATTCTTTTTCTTTGTTTTTGGTGACTTCTATCTTATTAAAGCTTGATATTTAAAGTACAGACTTGTTTTAGTATTGATTTATGAGATAGATATACCCTGGTTATTATCTATAATAATAAAAGCATAATATGCTAATTAGACTAGAGTCCTTCCAGACGATCTTCTGGACGAAGCCGGAGCTGCTAGGGAAGCTCAGGTCCCGGGTGCCAGAGGGAAGCTGGTGCCGGCAGCTGGGGGAAGGAAGGCCTACTCTTGCCTAAATTTCATGCATCAGGCTTCTAGTGAATAACTAGGAGCAATGAGGAAAGTTACTGGTGAACTCCACGCACACCGTCTTTAACCACAGTTTTCACGTTCTTAAGGTGGCAGGTTCAGTTCTACCCTTACTTCAGAGGAATATTTTTCTCTAGCATCTTCAAAACTATATTCTTTTTTTAACTTGTGGGCAAAACTATTCTTTCAATTGGTGCGACATTAGCCTTCACAGCTTTATCTGTCCCTAACGAATCATCTCTAGCTTTTGACTTTCTGTTCATAATGGTTGTCTCAAACCTAGTTCTTCTATGAAAATTATTTCATTTTTTATAGTTTATCATGCTTTGTCATTCCTAATTAAAAGTTGATTGTGCTTATATTTGAGGGGTGCCTTAATTTTCTTCAACAGCCCTGCAAGTCTGACTATAAAACCACGTTTTATATCAGCCCATCGGCACAATGTTGCTTTATTTTTTTAGGTGTTTGTGTGATGTTAAGTGCCTTGGGGACATCTTCCTCACCCCCTGGGTTATCCTCCACATTGACCCTGTCTGCATTTTGGTGTACACTCTCCTTATCACGCGCCGGCCTTAGTTTTACCACCCATTTCTCATGCTTACCCCGGGCAGCTCTCCTTTCTCCCCCAGTTTGCAGTGTCTTCATCTGAGCGAAATTTTTTTTCACATCTCCTGCCTTAATTTCTTCGCATCTGATGTACAATTTGAAGGTGTCTTTTGTGTCCCAGCAAATGGTGCAGTAGCACAAGTTTTTGTTTTCTCTCACCTGCACTTCTGAGACTTCCGGTACCTCGGTGGGGCTGTGTGGCCTTGGCCATGGAAAATGCCAATATTTTCCAAAGAGGTGGGTGTCCCCTCTGTGACTGAGTCATGTTGGTCTCAGAGCACTACCCCCATGTGGATGTGGTGGGTGATGGGAGCCCATGCCTGGGGGATCCCGGTGCTGCCTCCTGTAACCAGAGGCTGCCACCAGTGCTGTGCAATCTGAGGTGTCCCAGCTGCCTCCACCAGGTTCCACTGCAATGGATGGGGTTGTGAGGGTAGGGTGGGTTTGTGTCTGTGCCTGTATTCTTTTCCTAGTAACAGTGATGGCCAGAACTTGGCTGCCACATCTCTGCATCTCTGCTCCTGTCACTGGATTTAGCTATCAAGTGCTCTGGCCCCTCTGGCCAGAAGGAGGGTTTTCCATCTCAGGCCATCCAAGCTGCTGAGCGGGTGCATTGTGTCCTGACATCCTGGTGCTGTTGCAAGCTCCTGGAGGGTGAAGGGAAGTGGGTATGCACATCTGTGGCTTTGTTTTCTGGCTGGTAATGGCAGCTTCGGACTGCAGCTGCCACACCTCTCTGTTGAATCTCCACCACTTTCAATGGGTTCACCATGTGTGTGCTGGCCACCCAGACCAGAAATGTTGCTTCTGCTCCTCAGGCCCTGCATTTCAATTCTTCATCTGTTACCATGTCTTCTGAGGCCCCACCAAGTTCCTGGCTGCATCTGCTACTCCTTTCTGTCCTACCCCCAGTCCTGCCTGCTCTGTTGGTTCCAATACACCCACCTCCAGATGTCTCCAAGTGTGGGTCTCACAGACATATGTGTGTGTTGAGCAGGGAGTCCTTTTTGGAATTAGAGTTGTCAAACTTGTTGTAATTTCAAGGGGAGAAACCAAGTAGTTTACCTCACTCTGCCATGATGCTGACCTCGTTCACATTTAGTGTTTTAAATAATATAACGTTTACTATTATAATTTATTTTCTGTTTTAACTTTTAGAATTCCATACTATTTTCCTTAGATTTTTCTGTCTAAAAATTCAAACTATGTTTTATTCTTTTGATTTTTTTTACTGTTTTATAAGGCATCATGGGGTCTGATTTCACTCAACCAGTGTTGCTTTTAAATTCTGAAATTCGTTTTCATCAATATTTGTGTAATTGTTAGCATTTAATTTAAAACCATATCATTCTAGGTTTTTATATCTCAAACAAATCATTTAACTCGAGTTTTCCTTTATCACACTGTTCAACACTTTAAGTTGATTAGTAGACTTTGAATCTTTTACACCAAAATAGTTACTCTTATTCTGTAAAATAAAATTCTTGTTTTTCTAGAATAATTTTCTACATTAAAATCCTGTACATATTTTCTTATCTACAAACCTAGGGTTTTCATTATATTGGTGCTATTGTAAGTGGTATTGTTTTATTTAATATCTAAGTCCAATTTTTCAATGGTGTTGTATACAAAAATTTCTAATATTTGAATATTACCTTGTATCCTTGCTATATTTACTTATTAGTCTTAGGAGATTTTTTTCAGTCAATTCTTTAGGATTTTCTACATAGACAATCATGTCATCTACAAACACTGTTATTGCTCCTTCCCGAACTTTACACTTTTAGCTTCCTTTTCTTTCTTTCTTTCTCTTTTTTTAATTTACTATGTTTTTCACTACAATGTTGAATAGGAGTTTTAAAGGGGGACATCTCTGATTTTAGGGGGAAAATGCATGTTCTTAACAGTAAGTATAGTATTAGCTACAAGTTATTGGTGGATGTTTTCCTTCAAGTTGAAAAAATTCCTCACTATTTCTAGTTTTTACATGAGTGGGTGTTTGATTTTGTCTAATAAATTTTCTATAGCAATTGATATCATCATTTTATTTTTCTTCTTTAGCCTCTGGACATAGTGGATTATATTGATTGATTTGAAATATTAAACCATCCTTACATGACTGGAATAATTTCCACTTGGTCGTGGGTATAATATTTTATACATTGATGGATGAAATTTGCTAATATTTTGTTGAAGTTTTTTCCTACAATACTTGTGAGAGCTATTGGTTTGTAGTTTGCCTTTATTTGCTTATGGTGACACAGTATTGCTGGATTATGTCTGAGGACATACTCTTCATGAGTTAAGAAGTGTTCCCTCTGCTTCTATTTTCTGAACAAGATTTTGGAGAATTGGCATCATTTCTTCTTTAAATGCGTGTAGAACTCACTGAAAACACCAGGGCCTGAAACTTTGTTCAAAGTTATGAATTACTTATTCACGTTTTTTTTCAAAGTGGCAGAAGCCTATGCAAACTATCTATTTCTCCTTGTTTGAGTTTTGGTAGTTTGTATATTTCAAAGATTTAGCCTATACTACTTGTTATCAAATTGGTTGGCATAGATTTGTTCATAGATTTCATTATCTTTTTAATGTCATGAGATTTGTTGTGATGATCCTACTCACATTTCTAATATTGGTATTTTGTGTCTTTCCTCTTACTTTTATTAGCCTGTATAAAAGCCTATCAATTTTATTATTCTTTTCTAAGAACCAGCATTAGGTTTTGTGTGTTTTTCTCTAGTTTTCCTAGTTTCATTTCACTTATTTTTTTCTAATTAATTTTTATTTTATTTCCTTTCTTCTATTTTAGTTTTAAATTGTTCTTTTTGTGATCTTGTATTTCTAGTTTTCTAAGTTGAAAACAGATTTTTATTTTAGGTCTTCCTTCTTTTCTAATATCCTATCTAATAATAGACAAAGATGGTAATTGACTGTACCTTCATTATGCTTCCCATTGGATAATCAGCGAGATATGCAAATTATCTGCCAACAAAGATGGCGGCTAATTTGCATACTGCAGGCAGTGCGCAACAGCACGAGCCACCATCTGGGCCCTGTGTGTAGCCCTGGGCAGTGGGGCTTAGGCAGCGGAATTGTGCTGCCTAAGCCCCGCCCCCATCCGGGACCCCTGTGTGCCGCCTAAGCCCCACCCCCATCCGGGACCCCCGTGTGCTGCCTAAGCCCCATGCCGCCTAAGCCCTGCCTCCAGCCGGGACCCCATGGTGATCAGTGAGCAGGAAAGGGTGGCCTGTAGGCAGCACCCAGCAAGGCCTGGCCCTGGGTTGCTGCGGCGATCCCAGAGCAGGAAAGGGTGGCCTGTGGGCAGCCCCCATGTGCGCCTGTTCCTGGGTCTCCACGGTGATTCCAGAGCAGGAAAGAGCGGCCTGCGGGCAACTCCCATGTGCACTGTCTCCTGGGTCGCAGCAGCAATCAGGAAAGCATGGCCTGCAGGCAGCACTCCATCCTGGCCACAGCTCAAGGGAGAGTACAACACGCAGAGAGGAGCCTGAGAGATCAACAGAGAGGGGTGCCTGCTTCAAGCCTTGATGGTGTGGCTGGGGGCAGGCCCCCAGCAGAGACACACACACACACACACACACACACACACACACACACACGACACCTGCTCTGAGCTTCTGCTGCCAGACTGTGGCCGTAAGTAGGACATCTGTGAGGGCTCTGGGACTGAGGGGCAGGCTGGGCTGAGGGAACCCCACCCCCCAGTGCACGAATTTCATGCACCAAGCCTCTAGTATGCATTTAAAAGAATATATTTTCCACTAATCAGTGCTTTTTCTGCATCACCAAATTTTGATGAAATGCATGTTCATTTTAATTTAGTTCAAATAATTTTTAAAAGTTCTCTTAACATTTTTGTTTCACTCATCTTATTTAGAAGTATATTTTTCAATCTCTAAATATTTAAGGAGTTTCAATTATAGCTCTCTATAATTAATTTCTATTTTAATTCCCTATTGTCTGAGGACACACTCTTCATGATTGCTATTTCTTTTTTTTTCTTTATTGATTAAGGTATTACATGTGTGTCCTTATCCCACCACATCCCCCCCACCCTACAACTCATGCCCTCACCCCCCTGGTGTCTGTGTCCATTGGTTAGGCTTATATGTATATATACAAGTCCTTTGGTTGATCTCTTCCCTTTACCCCCACCCTCCCCTACCTCCCCTTTGACGTTCGACAGTCTGATCGATGCTTCTCTGTCTCTGGATCTGTTTTTTGTTCATCAGTTTATGTTGTTCATTACATTCCACAAATGAGTGAGATCATGTGATATTTATCTTTCTCTGACTGGCTTATTTCCCATAGCATAATGCTCTTCAGTTTCATCCATGCTGTTGCAAATGGTAAGAATTCCTTCTTTTTTACTGCAGTGTATTATTCCAGTGTGTAGATTTACCAAAATTTTTGAATCCACTCATCTTCTGATGGGCGCTTAGGCTGTTTCCAAATCTTAACTATTGTAAATTGTGCTGCTATGAACATAGGGTTGCATATATCCTTTCTGGTTGGTGTTTCTAGTTTCTTGCGATATATTCCTAGAAGTGAGATCACTGGGTCAAATGGGAGTTCCAGTTTCAGTTTTTTGAGGAAACTCTATACTGTTCTCCACAGTGGCTATACCAGTCTTCATTCCCACCAGCAGCGCATAAGGGTTCCTTTTTCTCTGAATCCTCGCCAGCACTTGTCATTTGTTGATTTGTTGATGATAGCCATTCTGACATGTGTGAGATGGTATCTCATTGATGTTTTGATTTGCATCTCTTTTATGAATAGTGACTGAGCATGTTTTCATATGTCTCTTGGCCTTTCTTATGTCCTCTTTCGAAAAGTATCTATTTAGGTCCGTTTCCCATTTTTTTATTGGGCTGTTTATCTTCCTTTTGTTAAGTTGTATGAGTTCCCTGTAGATGTTGGAGATTAAAACCTTATCAGTGATAACATTGGAAAATATGTTCTCCCATGCAGTGGGCTTTCTTGTTGTTTTGTTGATGGTTTACTTTGCTGTGTAGAAGCTTTTTATTGTGATGTAGTCCCATTTGTTTATTTTCTCTTTAGTTTCCATTGCCCTAGGAGCTCTATCAGTGAAGATATTGCTTTGGCATATATGTGAGATTTTTCTTCCTATGGATTCCTCTAATATTTTTATGGTTTCCTGTCTTATGTTTAAGTCCTTTATCCATTTTGAGTTATTTTTGTGTGTGGTGTAAGTTGATGGTCTAGTTTCATTTTTTGCATGTATCTGTCCAATCCAGTTTTCCCAACACCATTTATTGAAGAGACTATCTTGATTCCATTGTATGTTCTTGCCTCCTTTGTCAAATATTAATTGAGCATAGTGGTTTGGATCAATTTCTGGGCTCTCTATTCTATTCCATTGGTCTATATGTCTGTTCTTGTGCCAGTACCAGGCAGTTTTGAGAACAGTGGCTTTGTAGTATAGCTTGATATCTAGTATTGAGATCCCTCCTACTTTGCTCTTCTTTCTCAGGATTGTTGCTGCTATTCGGGGTTTTTTTTATTCCAACAGAATTTTTTGGAGAGTTTGTTTTAGGTCTGTGAAATATGCCGTTGGTATTTTAATGGGGGTTGCATTGAATCTGTAGATAGCTTTGGATAGTATGGACATTTTAATGATGCTGATTCTACCAGTCTATGAACATGGTATGTTCTTCCATCTGTTTATGTCTTCCTTTATCTCTTTTTTCAACATCCTGTAGTTTTCTGAGTAGAGGTCTTTTACCTCTTTAGTTAAGTTTATTCCTAGGTATCTTAATTTTTTTGGTATGATGGTAAATGAGATTGCTTTTTTAGTCTCTCTTTTTGTAAGTTAGCCATTGGTGTATAGATATGCCATAGATTTCTTGGCGTTAATTTTGTATCCTGCTACATTGCTGAATTCATTTATTAAGTCTAATAGTTTTTTGATGGAGTCTTTAGGGTTTTTATGTACAATATCATGTCATCTGCGAATAAGGACAGTTTTACTTCTTCTTTTCCAATTTGGATTCCTTTTATTTCTTTTTCTTGTCTGATCACAATGGCTAATACTTCCAGTACTATGTTGAACAGGAGTGGTGAGAGTGGGCATCCCTGTCTTGTTCCTGTTCTTAGGGGAAATGGTTTTAGTTTTTTGCCCATTGAGTATGATGTTGGCTGTGGGCCTGTCATATATGGATTTTATTATGTTGAGGTATGATCCTTCTACTCCCACCTTGCTGAGAATTCTTTATCAAAAATGGGTGTTGGATTTTGTCAAATTCTTTTTCTGCATCAATTGCTATGACTATGTGGGTTTTTTTCTCTCAATTTGTTTATGTGATGTATCACATTTATTGATTTGTGGATATTGTACCATCCTTGCATCCCTGGGATAAATCCTACTTGGTCATGGTGTATGATATTTCTGATGTACTGCTGGATCCGATTTGCTAGGATTTTTTTTTTAGGATTTTGGCATCTATGTTCATGAGGAATATTGGCCTGTAATTCTCTTTCATTGTCTTGTCTTCATCTGGTTTTGGTAATAGGGCAATGCTGGCTTCGTACAATGAGCTTGGCAGTGTTCCTTCCTCTTGAATTTCTTGGAATAGTCTGAGGAGGATAGGTTTTAGTTCTTCTTTGAATGTTTGGTGAAACTCCCCTGTGAAGCCATCTGGCCCCAGACTTTTGTTTGCTGGAAGCTTTTTGATGACTGCTTCAATTTCCTCCATAGTTATTGGCCTACTGAGATTTTTAGATTCTTCCTGATTGAGTTTTGGAAGGTTGTATTTTTCTAGAAATATGTCCATTTCCTCCAGGTTGTCTAGTTTGTTGGAGTAGAGTTGTCCATAGTATTTTTTTAACAATCATTTGTATTTCTGTGGGGTCTGTTGTTATTTTGCCCCTTTTGTTTCTGATTTTGTTTATTTGGGTCCTCTCTCTTTGCTTCTTGGTGAGCCTGGCTAGAGGTTCATCAATCTTGTTTATCCTTTCAAAGAACCAGATCTTGGTTTCATTGATCTTTTGTATTGTTTTTCTGGTCTCTATGTCATTTATTTCTGCTCTGATCTTTATTATCACCTTCCTGCTGCTCACTCTGTGCTTTTCTTATTGCTCTCTTTCTAATTCTTTGTTGTAGAATTAGATGATTTATTACCATTTTTTCTTTTTTCTTCTTTTGAGATAGACCTGTAGAATGAAAACTTTCCCCCTCAGGACTGCATTCACTGTGTCCCATAGGTTTTGGATTGTCCTGTTCTCATTGTCATTCATTTCCAGGATGTTTTTAATTTTTTCTTTCATCTCTTTGGTAACCCAGTCATTTAATAGCTTGCTATTCAGCTTCCAAGTGTTTCAATTTTTTGATTGTTTTTATTGGAGTTATTTTTAATATTGTGCCATTGTGGTCTGAGAAGATTTTGATATGATTTCAATCTTCTTGAATTTGGAAAGACTTTGCCTTTGACCCAATGTGGTCTATCTTTGAAAATGTCCCTTGTGCACTTTAGAAGAACATATATTCCATGGTTTGGGGTGAAATATTCTGAAGATGTCAATTAAGTCCATCTAGTCTAGTGAGTCATTTAGGATTGCTGTTTCCTTGCTGATTTTTTTTGTCTAGAGGATTTACCCAGTGGTGTCAGTCCCCTACTATGATTGTATTGTTATTGATCTTTCCCTTGATATCTTCCAGGAGTTTCTTTATGTATTTGGGTGCTCCTGCATTGGGTGCATATATGTTTACCAGAGTTATATTCTGTTGTTGTATCAATCCCTTTAGTATTATATAATGGCCTTCCTTATCTCTTGTTATGGCTTTCACTTTGAGGTCTATTTTGTCAGATATAAGTATTGCTACACCAATGTGTTTTCATTTCCATTTGCCTGAAAGATATTTTTCCATCTCTTCACTTTCAGTCTGTGTTAGTCCCTTGTTCTGAGGTGGGTCTCTTATACACAGTATATATATGGGTCATTTTTTTTTTATCCATTCAACCACTTGATGTCTTTTGATTGGAGCATTTAGTCCATTTACATTTAAAGTTATTATTGACTAGAAACCCTGTGCACAAAATTCATGCACGGTTGGGGAAGGGGGTGTCCCTCAGCCCAGCCTGCACCCTCTTCAATCTGGGATGACCAACTCCTGGATTAGGCTCGATCCCGCAGTTGGACATCCCTCTTGTAATCTGGGACCACTGGCTCCTAAACACTCACCTGCCTGCCTGCCCAATCACCCCTAACTGCCTCTGCCTTCCAGCCTGATTTCCCACCAACAGTTCCCCTGCCAACCTGATCTCACTACTTAACCGCTCCTATGGTGCTCTGATCACCACCTAACTGCTCCCCTGCTGACCTGATAACCCCCTAACTGCCCTCCCCTGCCAGCCTGATCACCCCTAACTGCTTTCCCCTGCTGTCCTGATCACCCCTAAGCACCTCTTCCTTGGCCCCTGCCACAATGGCTTTGTCCAGAAGGATGTCTGGAAGATGTCTGGTCTAATTAACATATTTCCCTTTTATTAGTATAGATAGGTACTTGTTTGTAGCCATTTTTTTGTGTGCCTGTGTTCCTTCTTCCCTTTTTATTCTTTTGTTTTACACCAGTCTCTTTAACATTTCTTGCATTGCTGGCTTGGTAGTGATAAACTCCCCAGCGTTTTCTGGCCTGTGAAACTCCTTATTTCCCCTTCAATTTTGAATGATAGCCTTGCTGGATAGAGTATTCTTGAATTCAGTCCCTTGCTTTGCATCACTTTGTAAATTTCCTTCATTCCTTTCTGGCCTGATGTGTTTCTTTTGAGAAATCATTTGATAATCTAATGGGAAATCCCTTAGATTGGGGTTGGTTGACAGTGCTGTTCAAATCAATTCTATTTTTATTGAATCTTTGCCAGCTAGAAGTATAAATTACTAAAAGAGGGTGTTGAATATAAATTTCTAACAGTGCATTTGATTGTTTCTACTTGTAGTTCTATCAGTTTTTAATTTGATGTTAAGTGGCATGTGAAGGATTAAGTCTTCTTGGAAAACAAACCCCTGTTTTATATGAAATACCCTCTTTCTCCTTCATAATTTTTTCCTGTTCTGAATCTTCTTTGTCTGGAAATAATATAGCTACTGTATAAATCTCTTGATTCATGTTAGCATGATATCTCTTTCTCCATTATTAACATTAGTTTTATGTATAAAGGTTTATTTTGTTGACAAGATATAGTTTTCAAATATTTTCAGTCACTTTGATAATTGCTGGGTTTGAATTGGAATATTAAGACCATTCACATTGAATATAAGTATTAATATGTTGAATTAATATCATGTTTGTTACTGTTCTCTATTCATTGTATTTGTTCTTTGTTTCTCCATAACCCCTCTTTTTCTGCCATCTCTGGTTTTCATTTAATATACTGCATAATTTCATCTTATCTCTTCTATTAACATATATTTTTTTCTTCTTTTTAAATGTATTTAGTGTTTGCCTAGATATTGCAATATGCATTTTAACCCACTTCCCTGTAGCACAGGTAACTTCTAATAGAGTATTCCCAATTCCTTCCTCCCATTCCTTATGACATTGCTGTCATTCATTCCAATTGCCTATCTATACTAATAAAAGCCTAGGTGGCCCTCACGGCCTTGCACGAGGCTCTCACATCATCACAAGATGGCCACCCCCACATCGTCACAAGATGGCCACCACAAGATGGCCGCCCCCACATTGTCACAACATGGCTGCCACAAGATGGCTGCCCCCACGTCATCATAAGATGGCCACCCTCCACGTCGTCACAAGAAGGCTGCCACAATGTGGCTGCCACAAAATGACCAGCAGGGGAGGGCAGTTGGTGGCAACCAGGCTGGCAGGGGAAGGCAATTGGGGGCAATTAGACCAGCAAGGGATGGCAGTTAGGGCAAGATCTGGCCGGCAGGGGAGGACAGTTGGGGACAAATGGGCTGGCAGGAGAGCAGTTAGGTGTCAATCAGGCCAGCAGGGGAGTAGTTAGGGGCAATCAGGCAGGTAGGCAGGAGAATGGTTAGCAACCAGCAGTCCAGATTGTGAGAGGGTTGTCTGAATGCTTGTTAAGGCCTGATCCGGAATCAGGCCTAAACCAGCAGTCGGACATCCCCTGAGGGGTCCCAGATTGGAGAGGATGCAGGCTGGGCTGAGGGACACCCCTTCCCATGCACAAATTTCATGCACCAGGCCTCTAGTATGCTATAATCATCACTTGTTTCAATCTGAGATGTTTGTGTTTTTGGTCCACTGCAAGCTGCCATCTTGTGCTTCCCTTTGCTGTTTCCTGGGTTAGATTCACTGGATTTTGATTTTCATATCTTCATCATTACTGGTATATATTTATGTTTTTCTGGAATTTATCCTAATGTATTTTTAAAAGATTATGTGGGTGCTTTGATTCACTCTAAGTTCTGAAAGCTTTAATTTCTTCTCTTTGTTTTTGAATATTACCCATTCACTGGATAGGAAGATAGATAGATGATAGATAGATAGATAGATAGATAGATAGATAGATAGACTTGAATCATAGGTGAATTAGAAAAAATATTCAAAGTATTAACATATAAAACAAGTGTGATACAGTAAAAATGCATATAATGTAAAAAAAGTATGATGCAGAAAAAAATTATATAACAGAAAAGTAAAATATGATGACAATTATCTTCAAGATATGGATATGATATAGACATGGAGACATGGGTAGATAAAATTAAATTCTTACAAAAATTTAGGGAAGAATATGTATAAAGAAGTTCAAATGGATTATGTGGAAGGGGCAGGTAGAGTGGATGAAAAGAAAGGAAAGAATGTGATTGGAAACAAGCAAAAGATAAAGAAGAAAAATTTTGATTGCATAAAAATTCAAGAGCATGTATGAAATTGCATTTTAAAACAGTTAGATAGATGATAGACAGATGGATAGATAGATACAAAGAAAATTTGGGAAAACATTAAGAATGGATATTTATAAAGTAACATTGCTCAGGGCAAAAGTCTGAAGTTGTTTTGATTCTCTCTGAGTTCTGAAAGCTTTAATTTTTTCTCTTTGTTTTTTAGTTATTGTCATTTCATAATGATAGGCCTTGGTGGTTCTTTCAAACTTCATTTGTCTAAGTACCCAATTGAGTCCTTTTGAAAAATTCATGTCCTCCACTCTGTGGAATATCATTAAATAATTCCTTTGATATGTTCCACCTTTGAATTTTTCTTGTCCAGGAGTTTTGACTCCATTACATCTC
>NW_005871051.1:26273441-26277325 GCF_000147115.1 Myotis lucifugus
TAGTTTTGTGAAGCTTTCTCCTCTACATCATCTCTGTTTACATAGGGCAACTTTCTCTCTTTCTGTATCTTTTAATTCTAATATTGAAGAATTCTCTCAAATGTCTGTGGAGTTGTGGTTATCGGTTTCTACTTAAGAGGCTGCAGAGCCCTGACAGGTTTGGCTCAGTGGATAGAGCATTGGCCTGTGGACTCAAGGGCCCCCAGGTTCGATTCCAGTCAAGGGCATGTACCTTGGCTGTTGGCACATCCTCAGTAGGGGGTGCAGGAGGCAGCTGATTGATGTTTCTCGCTCATCAATGTTTCTAACTCTCTAACCTCTCCCTTCCTCTCTGTAAAAAATCAATAAAATATATTTTTTTAAAAAGAGAGGCTGCAAAAATCAATCAATGTGATTCACCAATAAAGAATAAAAAAGGAAAACCATATGAATATCTCAATGGATATGTTTGATAAAAATAATATCTATTTATGATGAAACTTGCAACAAACTAGCAATAGCAATAAACTTCCCTATTCTTATTAAAGATATATTTTAATATATTATATATAACTAGTAGTCCGGTGCACAAAATTTGTGCATATTAAAAGGGAATTAATTGCCCTATTGGTTTGGCTCAGTGGATAGAGTGTCAGCCTGCAGACTCAAGGGTCCCAGGTTTGATTCCGGTCGAGGGCATGTACCTTGGTTGCAGGCACATCCCCAGTGGGGAGTGTGCAGGAGGCAGCTGATCGATGTTTTATTTTTTTAAAAAATATATTTTATTGATTTTTTAGAGAGAGGAAGGAAGAGGGATAGAGAGTTAGAAACATCGATGAGAGAAAAACATCAATCAGCTGCCTCCTGCACACTCCCCACTGGGGATATGCCAGAAACCAAGGTACATGCCCTCGACCGGAATCGAACCTGGGATCTTTCAGTCCGCAGGCCAACGCTCTATCCACTGAGCCAAACCAGTCAGGGCAAAATATATATTTTTTAAAGGAAATTAATTAGGGGAGATATTTTAATATTGCTATTTGCCCTTTCTCTATAATAGAAGTGTGAGAGATGAAAGGAAATTAGTAAAATATATATGAAAATGATATATAAATTTATTAATAAATAAACAGTAACAAAAGGATATAACAACAGAGGCATGATATAAAAACAACAAAAACATGATATGAAAACAACAAAAACATGATATGAAAACAACAGAAACATGATATAAAAACAGCAGTGATGCAAACAATGACTGATAAAGTGATTAAACTTATTCTAATATCTCCCTGTGCACCACATTAAGAGTGAAAACACTTTCAGAGTGCTTGACTAATTTCCCTTGTGATCAAGTATTTAGAACTTTAACTGTAAGGTCACATGCTCTTCAAACTCGAGAGAAAGCAACATATAACTGATCATGTGTGAAAATGGGTTTAGGTAGGAATAAATATGCCTACTTTGTCTAGAGTTTGTCCTTGTGATTTATTAATAGTCATCACAAATGCTCGCATCACAGGAAACCGTCGTCTAATCAATTTAAATGGGAGGCCAGTGTCAGATGGGGACAAATTAATTCTTGGAATCAGAACAACCTCTCCCTCTGCAGATCCTGTTAATACTTCAGTTTCAATAATGTTAGGTCATAATCTTTTAATAATAAATCTGGTACCATTACAAAGACCCCATTTACTAACGAGATTTCTCAATAGCATGATGATTGCACCCACTTTCAATTTTAATTTATGACACATCATTCCCGAAGGAGTAATACTATTAAGAAATTCTATGGGAAAATTTCCTTTCAGCATCATCTGTAGAATCAATGAAATCATCACTCAAATATGTGTGAAAATCTCCATTGAGTATATCCAAATTTTCTTCATTTAATTTTTGAACATGCTCATTTTTTGGACAAAGAATTGCACGTTTAGATATATTTTTAATATTATCTATAGCAGTGGTTATCAACCTTGGCTGCACATTAGAGTCACCTGGGAATCTTTTTAAAATCCTGATTCCTGAGCCTTATCCTCTGGAAATTGTTTCTTTGTTATGGGGTGGGGCCACAACATAAGTAACAAAGAAACAGAATTTCCGGAGGATGAGGCCCAGAAATCAGGATTTTAAAAAGATTCCCAGGTGATTCTAATGTGCAGCCAAGGTTGAGACCCACTGATCTATAGATACAGTATTTCCAAAGGTAGCTCCAATAATAGATCCATTACAAATCATTTCATTTGCACGCTCCACTCTGAGGGCGGGTTCCTGCCTGAAATCTCACCCTCCTGGAAACAGCTGTGGGAGGGCACAGCTGTTTCCAAGACGACCCCTGCAGGACTAACTTCCTTCCAGTTGGTGGTGGTTCTGGTCATGATGTTACACCAAGGGTTTTTATATAAGTAGATGTATAAGTATACAGTACTCATTACAAAATATATTAATGTATTAAATATTTTATAGTATATATTAATATGAACTTTATAATACATATACTATACAAAATGCATAGTATATATTTTGTACATATATATAGGTTGTCCCCCCAAAAAAGTATACACACTTTGAATGATTATGAAGTCAGTGTTTATTAACACACAGTTCATTTTCGAAACTTAAAAGAATCTACAGATATGAATAACTTTTCTTGTCAATGCCTTTTTTCAAACTAATGACCATTCTGGCTAGGAACTGCTATTAGCATGTAGCAATGGAATCACAAACCTCAAGAATCATTTTGTTCAGTATTTGTGCACCCTCAATTTGTCAATTCTTGTCGGTTTTGTATCATAAACTTCATCTTTTATGTATCCCCATATATAAGTCTTTTGGATAAATTTTCTTTGGTCAAAGCTAAGCCTGGCTTCACACATTATTTCAAATCAATTAAACCTGAAAAGGAATGAAAATTAAGTGAGTAATCAGCATCCTAAAAATGTATAGACACTTTGAATAATTATAAAGGCAAGTGTTTGTACTTCAACTGCATTTTCAAACTTCCCATAGCATTTTAGGATGAATTTTCTTTGTTCAAAGAGTGGTCTGGCTGAAAAGAAAGAAATATCAAGCTATCAGCTGTTGAAGTGTGTATATATGTTTTTGGGACACCCAAATACACAAATATGTAAAGCAAATCTTAAACTTAATTGTGGGGAGCCGGCACAGCCATGGCATACTCAGCCCCATGGCTCCTTATGTGCCATGCCAGCTCAGCCTGGTTCAATGACCCTGAGTGGGGCGGGTGAAAGGATTGAGAAAAGACAGACAAGAGAATGAAAGTTGGGTCTCAGTGGGACGCTGCTCCCTGATGCGGAGACAGCGCCAGTGCCCACAAGCCGTGTCTTTATTTTATAGCAGATGCCACGAGGCAAAGTGATCAAGTTGTGTACAGCATTCTCATGAGTTTCAACCCTACTCAAATGCATGCACCTAAACTCTATCACAAGGCACGTGAAGCCACGTGTTCTGACCATAGGTTCAAGCTTACAACCTCAGCCATTGGCTATGATTGTGCTGGGAGGGCCCTGCCCTCCAGCTGGAACTTGCACATGGCAAAGAGAGGACCCTGTCCTTTCATTAGTCTGAGGTTTGAACCTGGCCAAAACACTGTAACCGTGCCCCACACTTAATGGTGATACTAAATGCTTTTCCTCTAAGAGTAGAAATGAGGTAAAGAAGTATGTTCTCACCAACTTTCCTTCAACATGGTTTTTGAACTCCTAGACACTTAAATAAGACCAGAAAAAGAAATAATTATTGGAAAGGAAGAAGTAAAGAGTATTTTTTGTTGTTGCTGACCACATGATTGTTTCTATAAAATCTAAAATATCTAAAATACCTTACTAGAACTCACAGGGTAAACTTATAAAGATTATGAATACATGATTATATTTTTAAACCAA
>NW_005871051.1:26277425-26316066 GCF_000147115.1 Myotis lucifugus
TGCAAGCACCGAGCGCTCCGTGAACCCACTTCTAGGCCAGGGCATACATAGCCTTTTGCATTCTTGAAATGGATTTTCCTTTGAATTGGCAAGTATTTTATCCACTGGTGTCTTCACCTGGGTGAAAGCTATAAACACTGCCAGCTAAAATTAAAACAATTACATAAATGGAGATAGATACAATGTTAAAAATTGGAGCTCAAAAATATTAATGTAGGTCTCACCAAATTTACCTATAGATACAATGCAAATCTAATAAAATCCAAATGACTTTTCTTATACACATGGGCAAATGGATTCTAAAAGGCATGTGCACAACCAAAAGACCTAGGAAAGTCAAGACAATATTTTTCCAGTTGAATTCAAGATTTCTATAAGCTATAGTTATCAAGCCAATTAAGATAGACAAATCAGTTATGCAGAATAGATTATTCAAACTAAGACCCATTGGTTTTTTAATATTTTCATAAACTTGGGGTAGAAAGATATTTCATAGATAGCATGCTAAATATATTAAGCACAAAAGAGAAAGAATGGGTAGATTGGAAATCATCAAACATTTAAAAATCTCTCCTCAGTAGGAAAAAGACAAGTATCACATGATCGCACTCATATGTGGAATCTAAGTAACAAAATAAGTTGAGGAACAGAGTGGATCCAGAGTGGGGAATCTCAGATGGAATGAGGGGAGGCTGGGTGGGTGGAAGATAATCAACCAAAGACCTTGTATGCATATATGCATAACCCATGGACACAGACAGTAGGGTGCTGAAGGCCTGGGGCAGGAAGTGGGGGCAGGGACAGGCAGGGGCAGGTCAATGGTGGCAGGGGGAGGGAAGGGGACATATGTAATACTTTCAGAAAAAAATGTTTGAAAAAAATAGATATGGTTAAGAAAATGAAAGGCAAGCCACAAACTGAGAAAAAATGTTCACAATACATATATTAAACTAAATACTTCTATCTGCAAGATAAAACAACCTTCTACATATCCATAAGTAAAAGACAGCCCAATAATATCAAAGGGCCAAAGACCTGAGCAAGCACTTCACAAAAGGAGGTATATGAATTTCTAATAAGAATATGAAATTCTGTTCAACATCATTAGTCATTAAAGAAATAGAAATTGAAACTATAACAAACTTCAGAAGGAAGGCAGGGGAGGGTGGGAGGGGACAAGTAAGAGATCAACCAAAGGAATTGTATGCAAGCATATAAGCATAACCAATGGACACAGAGAGTAGGGAGCTGAGGGCATGTGTTGGGAGTGGGAGCAGCTGGGGAGAGGTCAATGGGGGGGGAAGCAGATGTATATAATACTTTCAACAATAAAGAATTTAAATTTTATATATATGATACCACATCACACACTAGAATGGTTACATTAGCAAGGCTATTTCTAACAAATTTTTAAAACAGTTTGCTTCCAAAACTGTTAATGACACTCCTACACAGTGAGCCAGCAATTACACTCCTGATTATTTCCTCAAGGGAAATGAGAACATGCTACAGAAATATTCATACCAGAACAGCAGCTTTATTCACACTTGTCTTCCTCTAGAATCAACCAAAACTTCTTTCAACAAGAAAATGAATAAACAGATGGTAGTAGACACAACAATGGAATACCACTGAACAATAAGAGGAACAAACTTCTAATCACCCAACAACTTGGATGATGAGCAAGGCATATAGCATACATGATATATTATTGATCTATGAAATCCAATCACAGGCAACAGGAACATATGGTGGTAGAAAGGAAAATAATATTTGCTTGACTTCACCTGGTCAGGATGCAAATTGAGGGGTGAAGGGTACATTGCCCTGCTCTTCATTTATCAAATAACATGATAGTTTCAGAAACATGTCTCCCTTTCAATCTCCTCTGCCTTCAAGATTCCACAGGACACACTGGTTGCTTTCCTGATTGCTGGGAGCATGCTCATCCTACAAAGCATTTAATGCTCCCCTGACCATTTTTTTTGTTGCAGAAATCTCTCATTTACTCATTGCCCCCTGCCATTCTCTTCATCATTGTGAAACCAATTATTTATTTTTCATTTTAGTAGCAATTCTCATAAAAGAGAAGACAGATGAGTCTCTTCAATCACCTATCTTTAAAAAGAATGCTTAGTTTATAGAATTTGACATAATAAGGTGACATTAATATATCCTGATGAATATTGGGTACTGGAAATCACCAATAATGAGTCTTCATGATTTTCAGGAATACAAAATATCTACTAAAACATTATTATCAGAGAAATAAAAAAGATCAACTAAGAAGCAAAATTACAGACTCAGGTTTACTAGTACAACTACTTTCAAAGGAAACAGCAGCCACTTCTGAAATTCAGATGCCTAAAAAGATTCATTACATGCAACAATAGCACAGATAGATAAAAATTAACACAAACCAGAAATACTAGGAAAAAATGATAGATATTCTTGTGAAATTTCAGTTTACGTCTTATCATATCATTATTAAACTACATCTTTCCATTTATGTACTAGCTTTGTAAGTCAAGATGGTATTTCTCTTAACTGCGGTAGGTCAAAAAGGGAGCACCTTGTTTTTATCTTTTTCAGATTTATTTTCTCTTAGTTGTTAATTAAAATGCATTTTAAGCTTACATTCCATTATTAATCCATTGTTTTATTTTCCTCTGTGGGTGGCCAGTTTAGTCTATCTCACTTTAGTACAAATTAAAATTGTTTCATAAAAATTCCAGATCTGTTAGGAGACAATAATTTTACAATGGTTTTGATCATAACAGACTGGAACTTTTCAATATTACTTATGTTTTTCTAATCCTTTATGCTTCATTTTATTACAGCTTTGTCTATTGTTTCATTTCTATTTGTTCTAATCTTTACTAAGGGACATGTATTTTTTATGTGTTGGTTCTTCATTAACTATGCTTCATTTATAAGATGTTACAGCATCCACAGGCATATCAAAATTTTTTCATTGTGTCCTTTCTCCCTAGGATGTCTGAAGAAGAAAAGCGTATCTATGACATTGCACTCTGCCACTTCAAAAGAGAGAAGGTCACAATTTCAAATATAATAAAAGTAGCATTTCCTTTCCTTGAACTTCTCCGTGACTATGGATTCATCAACAATGAAATGTATGAAGTAGGTAAAGTTTATTATGTTACAATCTGGTAAACTAAGTTATATTTTGATATCCTGGAATCAAACATCAGAACACAGCTGGGGAACTGAGGAGACGCTTATGAGTGGGGACCCTCTCAAGTACTGCTGTAAGTGCTCTTATAAGGTCAGAATGGAGAAGATAAACAGGCATTACTGAAGACAGTTCTTCTCCTAACTGAAGGAACAGTGCTCCGTGGTATCCCCTTTAGTGGGGTTAATAGCACTGGTGGTAGGCTGGATGTGAATTGGGTGTGCTACATAGATGTTTAATGCCTTGTAGGAATGATATACACAATATAGTATAAAATGGAAATTAAAAGTAATTTTAATGAATGGATGAATAAGTTGAATGATTTCATTTATTGAAATAATAATTGATACAGCATTTCATTTCAATGAACATCAATTTAAATACTTAGATCAATTTTAAACATTAAAATCCACAGAGAATCAATGTCTTCTTAGGACAAATTTGAAAGTAGATTCTTGCTATTCTTTTAACAACAGTTTTCAGTTTCCTTTCCATTTTTTTTCTTGGTATTTAGATTAATTTTAGCAAAAAGTGTAGGTGGAGATATAGAGGTGCAGGTTTTCACTTTCCCTACCCATAGGTTTTCTTTATGTCAAAGTTCACAGGAGCTTCCAGGCCAAGTCAGTCCTTGGGGAGGGACAAGGGCTGACCAGTCCATAGAACAGCAGCTCATAGCCTGCTAAGTCTATTCCTAAAATATTTGACCAGGCTCTGAAAGGGCTACAAAACACTTAGCTTTCACCCAATTTGTTCTTCATAATTGCTTCTTATTCTATCTAATAGAAATGAGGTTGTGGAAATCAGATTCACATATGGTAATTTTCAAGGAAGACGGATTGAGTTATTTAACTACTAGTCATAATAATATCAACAAATTCTAAAACTGTACATGAGGCCCTAGCTGGCTTGGCTCAGTGGATAGAGCTTTGGCCTGTGGACCTAAGGGTCCCTGTTCTAATTCCGGTCAAGGGCACATGTGCAGTTTGCGAGCTTGGTCGCCAGTAGGTGGCATGCAGGAGGCAGTCTATTAATGATTCTCTCCCATCATCAATGTCTCTATCTCTCTCTACCTCTCCCTTCCTCTCTGAAATGAATAAAAAATATTAAAAAACAAAATAAAACTGTACATGAGAAGATAACTGTGTTGGGAAATTGTAATACATTAACTATAAAATCACTTTCTAAGGCTCTTTTGTAACTAGGAAATCTGTATTTATATTTTCCCAATTCATTATTTTTTAAGAAGTCTAAAGAATCTTTTAAAACACCGGGTTATGAAAAAGAAGTCATATACCATGTTCTCGATGAAGTGGAGAAGTCATTTAACCTGTCCCTTCTGGAAGCATTGTTCAGGAAGGACATCATGGACACCTACCGTGGTTTGAATGATATTTATAAAGTCTTCAAAAAAGGTAATTAGGGCCCTGGCTGCTTTTGCCAAGTGGTTAGAGCTTTGGACTGAGGACTAAAACATCATGGGTTGATACCTGGTCAAGGGCACCTACCTCAATTGCTGGTTCGATCCCAGTCGGGGTTCATGCAGGAAGAAACAAGTCAAAATGTCTCTCTTAGATCTCTCTCGCTCTTTCTTCACCTCATCTCTCCCTTCCTCTCTCTCTCTCTCTCTCTCTCTCTCTCTCTCTCTCTCTCAGATCAATGGAAAAATAATCTCAGGTGAGGATTTAAAAAAGAAGGTAATTAGGTTTATTACCTACTTTTTTATGTCCAGGGCCAATTTTTCCCCACAGGTATATATTGACTGTACCAGGTGTCAGGCACAGTGCAGGGCAGTTGGGATGTTGCAGATAAGAAAACAAATATAACATTAGCCACTCAAAGCTTATCATAAAATGGCTACAGTTCAAACACCAACCTGCAGGTTTGAGTAACTAGGTATCTTGACTCAGGACAACCAGAGCCACAATGGATTCAGATTTTCTTAGAAGGACAAATAACAGTAAACACAACATCTCAACAGGCCTGCATCAGTTGCTCTTCTTTGTGACACTTAGCAGGGGTCCTCATGGCAGTCTACCAAGTTAACTATAACCCACCTCAAGTTACATCTGAGTTGCAGGATCCACACTTCTTTAGCCACAACATGCCCAGGGGAGTCAATATCTCATGTAATAATTCTGTAGTCATAACCTTCAGAGACCCCACCGGGACAGCTGAATTACAAGAGTCAATACATTGGAGGAAGACAAAAAATGGCTTGTAGTTCACATCTAGTCCCTCTCAGGCCACATGCAATTTGTCTACCTACAGTCACTGGTCATTTTAAAAACACTAAGCTCAGTGTCGGCCTACTAACACAGACAAGAGGCCACCTTCATCAGATTTCCAGAATAATGAGCAAAAAAGTCAGGTCAAATTTGTCCTTGAAGAAGGAGAAATGGTTTTATTAACTCATTCTCCATAACAAGTGTGATAAACAATCAAAAAATCATAAAACCAATTGCTCTGCCAGAGAGATGTTTGGATACTATACAAAACTACTGGTTTGGTTCTCTGCTTCTTTCCTGAAAATGCATGATTTTATACTTTTATATAGGTTCTTAGTAAAGAAGATGTCCTCCAATAATTTTTGTTTGACTTGCTAGAAAAAATTTTATTCTATATATTTTTGGTCTCAAAAAGATCTCCAAATAATTATGGAGAATTCAAAACAAAACTGATATGAACTGAGAAATGCAGATGATAATGGAACAAACATAGAGACGTAAATGATCTCTGTGTCTGCTGAACAAGGACAAACTAGATTAATCTCAGAGTGAGAAGAAGACTGCAAGTCGATTCAAAAAGAATAAGCATGTAAATCCAAGATGGCAGCATAAGTAAATGCTGGTACTCCTTGCCTCCCACAACCACATCAAAATTACAACTAAAATACAGAACAACCATCATTCAGAACTGCCTGAAATTTGAATGGAAGTCCTACAACTAGAGAATTAAGGAAGAAAGCACATTGAGACTGGCAGAAGGGGCAGAGACATGGAAGGGGCTGTCCTGACACCCACATGTAGCATTGTTTTAATTGGGGGTATATCTCAGCTGTGGAGGCCTCCCATGAGGAGCAAGGGGTCCCAGCCCCACACCATACCCCCATCCCAGGGTTTCAGAGCTGTGAAGAGAAGCCCCCATAACTTCTGGCTGGGAAAATCAGTGGGGATTGTGGCTGAATGAAACAAAGGCTGCTGGAGACCCCAAAAGTTTCTCTTAAAGGGCCAGTACATAGACTTACTTGGGCATACTCCCTCTGAGCTCCAGCACTGGGGCAATTTCTGGGGGAGGGGGGATAGAGAGGGGTACAGAAACATATGGGGAGGAACTGGATTGTCTGGCATTGGAGCAAAAACCTGGGGGGAACTTTTTCCCAGACAGTGGTGCTCTAAAGGGGTCATTGTTCCTATGCTGAGACCTCCCCAGTTGTAGAGCTCACTGGCAGCCATATCTGAGTTTATATCAGCCTGGCTCCCACTGTTCGCTCCACCCTAATGATTCCCTAAGACACCACCATCACCCCCCCCCCCATCCAATCTAAAGCCCCACCAAGATGTTTGCAGTGGCCTTTTCATATGAATGGTCTGTCCTGTTTCAGGCTTCAGACTTTCCTAAAATCTTTCAAATAAGCAGCAGCTGGGACATCATGCCCCATACCTATCAATAAGAGTTCACAGACAGCTTGGCCTCACCTGGGAACAAGTAGCAGCCATCTGCAGATTTCTCTATAGCTACTGATGAGTGGCCCAGGGAGTGGCTGACTTTGCACCTCCCAGGAAGCCCTAGAGACAGTTCACCTGGTGGACAGCTTCAGACCATACCAGATTACAACACTACTCATCCCAAAGCAACACACTCAAGGGGCAGACACAGTGAGCACCAAAGCCTCACTGAAGCAAGTCCTGCTCCATAGAGGTGTCTGCTGCACAGTAGCTCTTCCACTGTATTCACAGCAGGTCCTCACAGCCAACTGGCCTGGGAGTCAATTCCTACCACTGACTCCAACTACAACAAGACTGTGCACACAGCCCACACAAGAGTGTACCTAGAGTGCTCAGCTCAGGTGACAGGGAGGCTAAGCCACTCGACCTTAGAGGATACCTACTACACAAAGCCATCTACCAATTCCAGGAGACATAAGAGCTCTACCTTAATATATAAGAACAAACACAAGGAAAAATCTAAAATGTGGAGACAAAGAAACATGTCACAAATGAAAGGACAGAGAAATCTCCAGAAAAGGAACTAAATGAAATGGAAGCAAGCAAACTACAAGATACAGAGTTCAAAGCAATGGTTATAAGGTTGCTCAAGGATCTTCATGAGAGCTTCAAGGAACTTAGTGAGATTTTCAAGGATCTTAGTGAGAATTCAAGAACCTTAGTGAGAACATCAAAGACATGAAAAATGGCCAGTCAGAAATTAAACATGCACTTACTGGAATAAAGAATAATTTATAAGGATTCAACAGTAGAGTAGAGAATTCTGAGAATCAAATCAATAATTTAGAATATGAGGAAGCAAAAAACACCCAAACAGAAGAGAAAAAAGAATCCAAAAATATGAAGATAGTGTAAGGAGCTTCTGAGACAACTTCAAGTGTACCAACATTTGCATTATGGGGTTACCAGAAGGAGAAAAGAGAGAGCAAGATATTTAAAACCTATTTAAAGAAATAATGACAGCAAGCATCTCCTAACTGGTGAAAGAAATCACCTTACAAGTCCAGGAAGTGCAGAGAGTCCCAAACAAGAGGAAGCCAGCCTGGCCAATAGGGCTCCATGGTTGAGTGTTGACCTATGAACCAAGAGGTCACAGTTCGATTCCCAGTCAGGGTACATGCCAGTGTTGCAGGCTTGATCCCCAGTGTGGGGCATGCAGCAGGCAACCAATCAATGATTCTCTCTCATAATTAATGTTTCTACCTCTCTTTTCCTCTCCCTTCCTCTCTGAAATCAATAAAAAAAAAAATTTTAATTTTTTTAATTTTTAAAAAAAGAATCCAAAGAGGCCCACACCATACCATAATTAAAATGCCAAAGGTGCCGAAACCGGTTTGGCTCAGTGGATAGAGTGTCGGCCTGTGGACTGAAAGGTCCCGGGTTTGATTCCGGTCAAGGGCATGTACCTGGGTTGCGGGCACATCCCCAGTAGGAGATGTGCAGGAGGCAGCTAATCGATGTTTCTCTCCCATCGATGTTTCTAACTCTCTATCTCTCTCTCCCGTCCTCTCTGTAAAAACTCAATAAAATATATTTTTTTAAAAAAATAAAATGCCAAAGGTTAAAAAAAAATAGAGAGAATCTTAAAAGCAGCAAAACAAATGAAGAAGAAGGAGGAGGAGGAGGAGAAAGAGGAGGAGGAGGAGGAGGAGGAGGAGGAGGAGGAGGAGGAGGAGAAGAAGAAGAAGAAGAAGAAAAAGAAGAAGAAGAAGAAGAAGAAGAAGAAGAAGAAGAAGAAGAAGAAGAAATAAACAATATGAACAATAAAATGGCAATAAATACACACCTATCAACAATTGAATCTAAAAGTCAAAATAAATGAGCAAGGAATCTAATAATTAAAATTAACAGATAAATAAAATAGAACCAGAGGCATGGAAACAGGGAACAGACTGATGAATCTCAGAGTGGAGGAAAGAGAGAGGGGGTAGAAAGATATAACTAAAGAACACGTGCATATATGCATTTCCTATGAACACAAACAATAAGGTGATGACGGGCTTGGGTGGAGCAGAAACCAGGTAGAGGAGGCAATGGGGAAACATCTATAATACTCGCAACAATAATTTTTTTTTTTAAAAAAAGGATAAGTGTGAAAAAACATTTTGGAAGGTATGGCTTCTAAAGCTAAGGAATTTGATGTTATTTACTACAGAGTAAAAAGATGATACAGATTTATAACATTTATAAGGTTTATTGCCTAGGAGTTACTCTTCCATCAGCCCTGAGGCATACAGGCTCACTGCTTCCCTAAGTCTGTTCCCCCAACCTTCTGCAGAGATCTACCCTAAGGATTTTTGGTGTATTAACTTCCTTCATATGTTTGCTGGGTTACCTACATGCAGGGTCCCTGGGCTGGTGCCCTGTTCTCCCTTCTTTGGCAACCTCCCAGGTCCCTGGCCCAATGCCTCAATATTCAGTCCTTGCTTGCAGCTTCAGGGAGTATCCTTCCTTTGTCCTGGGATCTGGGTGCCTCTGGATCACCTGTGTCCTCTGATTTGTCTCTTTGCAAAGCACTCATCTTCCCTGACTCAGTTAAGCCAAAACCTTTTCTTGTCCAGCCACATTTTTAAAGCTTTTGTGTTTTTTCCTCTTTATACATGTAAACTTATATAGGATCTTTGTTTTCTTCCCAAGGAAATCCCTGTTTTTCCTTTCAGTTACATCAGTTCAGCAAACACATTTCAAAATAAATAGTACATTATTTATTTTGCTATATGCTATCTTGGGCAGCTGAAATTTTTTGCTAGAGTAACAGGCTAACACTGTTGCCACAACTTGTTTATCCTGAGATTTGAGTAGCTCCTTTATGTGTGAGAAGCATAAGTAACCCCTTTGTTGGGTAGTCTCTTTTCTGTCCCAGAGATGAAGGGTGAACTTTACCAACAAGATTGGGACCCACTAAGCACTGAGTGACACAAGGGGTGGAAATTCCTAACAGTGCAATTTGAGATGATGACACCACTCTCTAATAGTCTTCTTATGCCCTCTCTTCAGTGATACCAAACATACAACAGTTCCTAAGAAGTAATGGAGAAGATAATGAGGAGAGACCTGATATCCAACAGAGCCTTGAACAAGGTAATTGCAAACAGATTGAAACTGATTCTCTTCTGCTAACAGAAAAGGAGAATGGTAATTGTGCCTGAGTCCTAAGTGGAGTTTGGGAATCAGGGAAAACCTGTTGAGGATCATGGAGAAGGCAGAGAGGGCTGTTTGTATGAAAGTATGAGCAGGGACTGAGCCTGGAGGAGGAGCTATGACAAGACACCATTAGCCCAATAGCCAGACAGAGGAACAGGAACCCAGTGTACCAGGGAACCAAATTTAAAGACAATGCTGACCTGAAAGTAACTGTGCTTTAGAGGGAGACCCTGCAGAAGCATATCAGTGTGAAAGCTGTGAAAGATGAAGAACTATGGGCCCAAGATCAACGAAGGAGATCCTGGATGACAGATAAAGGGGCTGATTTAAATGTGGGGGATGTTGTTCAAGAGCAGGAATAGTTAAGGTGTCATATAGGGAGGGAAGAGAGGAAGTGGTAAGATGTGCAGGAAGATGTGGGTATTTTGAGACAGGAAGAAAGAGGGGAAATGAAAGACAGAAGAATGGGGTAAAGGACACAACAACAACAACCATATTCCTAAGAGCTCACTTATTGAACATTTACTCTGGCAGTTGTGAGCTTAGTATTCACAGCTGCCCTTAGGGGGAAGTATCACTCTCTGTTCACTTGCAGAAAATGAGACTGAAATCTTGAGAGGCCACGTATGTAGTTGTCCTGGGGTCAAATGAGCAGGATGAACCCAGGCATTCTGAACCCAGAGCCTGAATGCTTAACCCTATACATACCCAGATAATCTCATAGAAAAGAGAAAATTGAGTCAAAAAAGGAAAACATGTTCAGAGAGAAAGATACAGAAAAAAGAATACTAGGAGAATCAGACATAACCTCATAAAAAGGCCAAAAAGAGAGAGAAACAGACATTCGAAGAGAAGATGTGGTGTGAAGGGGTTGGGGGCAAGGAGACATAACTTTGTAGGAGGTAAGGGAAACCCACCAATCAAAGAAAGCTTCAAGGACAGCAACCAGTTCCCCATAGCTATGGGTGACAAGAAAAGCTATTTGCTCGTTATCTCAGTGAGATGGCAAGACTGAAGTCAGGTGGCAGCTGATGGCAAGTGTAGGGTGGAATCCTCCAGTTCCAAATGGGCTTTGTTGATACCTGGGGGAAGGGGATCTTCAAGTCCTATCCTATCTAATAATAGACAAACATGGTAATTGACCATACCTTCCCTACACCTCCCATTGGCTAATCAGCATAATATGCAAATTAACCGCCAACAAAGATGGCAGTTAATTTCCATACATAGGCTCCAAGCAGTGGAGTGAAGCCTGACGGCCCCTGGAGTCAGCAGAGCAGGGAGGCCGGATGTTTCTGGGGCCGGCAGAGCAGCAAGGCCTCACTGACCCAGGGCCAGCGGAGCAGTGAGGCCTCACATCCCTGCAAGTCGGCCAGAGCTAAGGCCTGGTCCCTGGATGCCGGAGGCAAACTGGTGCCGGAGGCAAACTGGTGCCAGCAGCCAGGAGAAAGGAAGGCCTATTGCATGAATCTCTTCATGCAACAGACCTCTAGTTTTATAATAAGAATGTCACAGCCCATACTTTAATATCTGAAATAAACTTCTAAGGTCTTTCCCCAGGAACCAGTGACAACTCATATCAAAGGCTGACAGAAGTGGATCCCTATCCATCAAATAATACTAGTCTGTTCCTGTTGACCGTTCTGTGATCCTTTGCTGTTCTTGTCCCATCTGGCAGGTGCTGTGGTGAGAGGGCTACCTCTTTTTAGGATTAGTTGCCCAGAATAGTCATTGTCAATTCCTCCAAGGATTTCGTTAACAGAGTCTTCATTTTTCTGGTTGCCTGGGAGAGTTGCTCCTTCCATACTCCTTAAATGCACTTGCTGCCAGCTCCTGACAGCCTGGGCCTGGACCTAATGCCCATGCACCTGGCTTCCCAGTTTTCTGCCTCTGTCTTGCTTGAATTTGGCTTCAGCCTTGTTTTGACATCAGGTCCAGTGGTGGCCAGCACTGCAGCGAGAGTGGTGGGGTAAGGGTGATGTGTGTGTTCCCGCTGGGCCAGGGTTTCTCACCTGTTGGGTCCTTCACACAAAACCATAGATGCCATGTGCTTCCTAAGCAAACCCTCTCCCATCATCTCTGGAGCACAGGCCTGGAGCTGCTCTAAAAACATCATAGAAGTCATTATTATGTAGCTTGTACTGGAATGTGTTATTTAAGACAGGATATTCAAAATTAGTAATGCATTTTTATTTTAAAAAGTCTTTCACATATAGTCAAAAAGTTAGCATTTAAGAATATGAAATATCCAACATGCATCAGTTCATATTCTTAGCTTGTCATCTATCAGTGCTGCTGGTGGGATCAGGAGAGGAGAGAGGAAAGAATCATGATGAGTAATGAGCAGAGAAGACATTCAGAGTGTGTGTATGTGTGTGTGTGTGTGTATGCGCACACTGGTATAAAGTATAGGAAGCAGGGACAATGACATTATAACCCAAATGATGCAACAAACCACCAATAAATATGTCCAAGAGTCTGACCCAACAGGGATGGTTGAATGTGACATGAATCACTGAGGGAAAGGCTATGTCACATCCCCCAATCCAAGAGGAGGCTCTAAGGAACTGTGGATGTGGCACAAAACATAAACAAAGTCCCTGGTTCTATGTTAAAATTTGGGGGATTAATTTCTAAATCATCCTAATATACAAAAACCCAGGCTCCATAACATCCACAAGGACTGGAGGCTCGACCAACCGGAAGTCAGTGCTGGGTTGCTGTGGTGACTCAGCACTGACTGCCTCAGCTGCAGGAGGCCCATCCAGCACTGACTGCTGAGGGGGCTGTGGGTCAGGCCTGGGGAGAGGGAAGCAGGGTCTGATCCGTAGCCTCTGTGACAACTGTTGATCAGCACTTGCCTCTCTCTTTTGCTCTGGGCCTGGCCAGCAGCCACACCTCTTTTTCTCTGGCCTCCACTGGGACTGCTGATCAGCCCTTCCGCCCTGATCAGGCCCATTAATAGGCCCGGAGTTTCTGACTGGAATAGAAACCGACCAATCAGCACCAATCTGGGTGAAGTGTGAGGAGCCAATGGCTGCCTAGGAGGCGGAGCTTTTGACACTGACTGGCATAGAAACCAACCAATCAGAACCAACTCTGGGTGAACTGCGAAGGCAGAACCTAAAGTGGGGGCTGAGGAGGGGTTTTAAGGGCAACAGCTGTTTGGTGTAAGGTGTAAGAAAGTGGTTCAATTTTTTAATGACCAGTTTGGCAGTATAGTGCATATGGCTATCAGTCCAGTTATAGGGATTATGTATTTTTGTCTGCCAAGAGCATTTCCTCCTGATGAAAAAGGCTTCCCCCTCCCCCGCATTTAAGCAACCCTATTCTATATAATCGATCTATACTACTAAGAGGGTAATATGCTAATTAGATCAGGTCGGCCAACCATCTTCTGGACTTCTGACTTACTTCCAGACAAAGCCATGGTGATGGGGGCCAAGCGAGAGGCCATTAGGGGTGATCAGGCTGGCAGGGGAGGGAAGTTGGGGGTGAGATCAGGCTGGCAGGGGAGGGAAGTTGGGGGCAAGATCAGGCCAGCAGGGGAGGGCAGTTGGGGGTGATCAGGCAGGCAGAGGCAGTTGGGGGCAAGATCAGGCCAGCAGGGGAGGGCAGTTAGGGGTGATCAGGCAGGCAAGCAGAGAGGTTAGGGTAATAAGGCAGGCAGGCAGAGGCAGGTGAGTGGTTAGGAGCCAGCGGTCCCAGATTGCAAAAGGGATGTCCAACCGCTGGTTTAGGCCCGATTCCCACAGGGAATCAGACATCCCCCAAGAGGTACCCTATTGGAGAAGGTGCAGGCTGGGCTGAGGGAACACCCCATGCACAAATTTCATGCACCAGGCCACTAGTCTTTACATAAGTTGCTTTCCATAGAAAAATAGTAATAAATGAAAAAACCTGAACTGCAATGAAAAAAATACTTATCTATTATTCATAACTATTGAGGGAACAGAGTGGGATGGGTTGATGGAATCAATAATGAGCAGAGGAGGTTCACCATGGGGAAGGGGGGGGTGCACTGGTCCTGAGTGGTTTACTCAGCAATTCATTACTTAGGGTTTCCTGCTCTGCTCTGCCCTTTATCTCTGTCCACAGACCCTTTCACCCTTGTTTACCAGTTCCCTTGCTACTGCTTCCTGCTGGATTCCTAACCTGGGGGAGACCAGCAAGAGAGTGGAGTGTGGGAGCAAGGGAAAAGCTGAGTATTTTGCTGTCACTATCTTGGAAAGCAATTCTGCCAGTAGCTGCATCTCCCATGACCACCACCCACCAAGCAGACAAGCCATGGTCCAGCTTCTACCTACCCAGTGACTCAGCACATGAGTTCACCCTTGGTCCCTCCCTCCCATAGCTTTCTGTTGACCATTCTTCCATTTTGATTTCTCAGCTCTTCTACCAGTTGTATAACTAATCCCCTGGATTAAATTTCCTTTGCTCCAAAAGCTTAGAGAGTTTGTATTTTCCTGTTAGACTCTGTGATTGATGCAAGGGACAAATAAAATATCTATGAAGCTGAGGAGAAGCAAGATGGCGGCGATATAGGCAGACGCGTCCCAGGTCTTGTCCCGGAGCAAATGGAGTAAGCAGCTGAAACTAATAACACCCACCCTGAATTGGCAAATTTACTCAGCTGGTGAGACGGTTTGCAGCCGGGAAGGGCAGAGCTCCCCTGGAAAGGTTAAAAAGCAGGGATCTGGGCAGGAAAGTTTGCCAGACCTGAGCCCAGAGGGTCGGAGGGAGACCGCATGGCAGACAGCCTCGTCTCTTGGGACAGACACAGACCCTGACCAGGGAAAGGAGTTCCTCGGGTTTGCTGGCGCCGGGAGATTTGAGATTTGGATTTTGTGATTGTGGAGAACTGAGACTAAAGGGGGCATCCTGAGGAACTGACCAGACCATGCAGTGCCCATAAGAGAGGAGCGTTTTCCAGATCATGCAGTGCTGGTAAGAGAGAAGCGTTTCCCAGACCGGTAAGAAAGGAGCATTTCCGCGGCCGGCGGGCGTTTGTTTGTTTCTTTGCTTTCACTGAACCCTGCTCATAGGACAGTTCGGATACAGACACTCACCTGTGCTGAAGAGAGGGGGAAGGTGCGGTCGAGTGGAATCTGGGGAGAGGCTGAGAGAGAGGGGAGCCGGGGAAGGTGGCAGCAAATTGAGTGCTGAGATACCCCTGGGCCCAGGACTGGGGCAGCCATTCCCTCCAGAGGGTAGAATTCCTCCCCCCAGGCCCCCAGGCAAGGAGCACAGCCACACCCAGATTCCACCCTGTATGCGATAAAGGATTAAAACAAGCTGATTAGTCCCTGGGAGTTACCAGGGTCTGGCCTATAGAGGGACTTTCAGTCCCACCAACAACACAGAGCAGGGTAACAATTAAAAAAGGAAAGAGAAGCTGTATAGTCTCAGAGGCCAACCCAAAAACACTGCCACCCAGAGGCTGAGCCACAAACTGACTCTTAGGTGAATACAAATTAAGGCAGACTGGATCACAAATACGGCCTGCTTTAAAATCAGGACTGTGATTTACAACACGGAGGAACAGTGTAACGCAGGGAAATTCAACACTCTCCTAAATACCTGGCAGGACTAAGGCAAACCAGGCTGAAGAGTAGAAGAACCGAAAGACCATCACTACTGCAAATTTTTTCTTTTTCTTTTTCTTTTTATTTTTTCGCCTTTTTACTAAGAAACCAATTTTTTTTTCTTTTTCTTCTTTTTCCATCACCTGATTTTACCCTTTCAATTACCACATTTTTTATTTTTAACCAGTATTATTACTGCTACTATTTTACCATTTTTTTAAAGAGCCATTTTATTTTTTCTTTATTTTCTTTTGGGATTAGTGTTCTCCATTCTATTTTCATCGTTCTTTTAGCATTAATTTTCCCTATCTCAATTTCACCTCTTTGCTAAAACCCTCTTCCCCACTTTTCCCCTTTTTGTGTCCTGTTTCTCTTACCCTATTCCTGCTTCAGATTTTCCCAATTCCGTCTTTTTACCCCCTGTCTAAGTCCACCCTACTTATATATCCTATTTCCAATCCACTGCTTTAAATCCTTATACACCTATTCTTTATCCTTCTTCACTTTCCAAACATTTTTTTTCTCTTATCTTTCTATTGTTTTCTTGATTGTTGAATATATTGGGGTTTTTTTTATTTGTTTGTTTGTTTTGTTTTGTGTTTTTTCTTTTTCTTTTTTAGGACTGGTTGTGAGGTTGTTTTTCTTTTTCTTTTTCTTTTTCTTTTCTGCTGGTTTTTCTCTTCCCTCCCCCCCCCCACCCCGGTTATTTTTCTGCTTCTGTTTTCCCTTACCCCTCTTGATATTATTGGTGGTTTGTAGTTTGCATTCATCTCCAGGGATCTCTTGCTGGAATTTGTTGAGATTAGTGGCAGATCTATTGGAGTTTGCTCCTCATACAAATAGTCTCTTCCCCGCTTCTTCTTCATTCTCTCTTTTCACTCTTTTTTTTTCTTTCTTTTTCTTCTTTTTTCCCCCCTCTTTTTTCCCAATTCTATTTTTGCACTCCTTTTTTGTTTGTTTTTTTCTTATTTTTCTTTTCTTTTCTCTCTTTTATCTTCTTCTCTTCTTTCTCCCTTATCCCCTAATTCTCTTAATTCAGGTGGTCACCTTTATTTGGGGTTATTAATATCGTGAATATACTTGAGTTCAGTGCCTGGTACGTTGTGCCTTGTTGTGTTGTATTTTGTGCTTTTAAATCAACGTAGCATATCCAAGCAACAGCAGCCCCCTGATCACTGCAGCCTCCTGATCACCACACCCTCTGTCTGAGGAACAGCAGCTGTACGTGAAGCCTCCCCCCACCAGCCAGAAGAGCCAACACAGCTGTGAACAACACCCACCAGAGGAGCTGCTGCCAACTGGAAAGCAGCTGCTACCGCAACCGTCTGAGCATCAACCACAACCCAAGGAGCCCCTGCCACCCAGGGAGCAGCCACTGAATGTCTCAACATCTACATATGTCAGCAAGATCAAACATGGGTAGGCAAAGAAACCCCAAAAGGAAAGAAAAGGAGGACTCGCCAGAAAAGCAACTAAGTGAGACAGAGGTATGAAACATGACAGAAAAAGAATTCAGAATAAGGGTCCTAGAGTGCATACACCAGACGGAGGAAAAAGTCAACAACTTATTTAAGAAGCAAGAAGAAACAGATGAAAAAATCAACAGCTTATGCAAGAAGCAAGAAGAAACAGATGAAAAAATCAATTACTTATGCAAGAAGCAAGAAGAAACAGATGAAAAAATCAATAACTTATGTAAGACCCAACAAGAAATGAGAGCGATAAAGCTGCAATAAAAAACACCATTGAAAGCATTAACAGTAGACTAGGAGAAGCGGAGGACCGAATTAGTGAATTAGAAGACAAAGAAGCAAAAACACACCCAAACTGTACTGCAATTGGAGAAAAAATTAAAAGACAGGAGGAGAGCCTAAGGGAGCTTTGGGACAACATGAAGCAAAACAACATACGAATAATAGGGGTGCCAGAACAACAGAAAGAGGAACAAGGATTAGAAAACCTATTCGAAGAAATAATATCAGAAAACTTCCCTGAGGTGGGGAAGAAAAAAGTCACACAAGCACAGAAAGTCCCAAACAAGGTGAACCCAAAAAGACACACACCAAGACACATCATAATTACCATGGCAAGTGTTCAGGACAAAGAGAGAATCTTAAAGGCTGCAAGAGAGAGACGGAAAGTTACATACAAGGGATCTCCCATTAGACTATCAAATGATTTCTCAACAGAAACACATCAGGCCAGAAAAGAATGGATGGAAATTTACAAAGTGATGCAAAGCAAAGGACTGAATCCAAGAATACTCTATCCAGCAAGGCTATCATTCAAATTTGAAGGGGAAATAAGAAGCTTCACAGACAAAAAAAAGTCTAAGGGAGTATATCACCACCAAGCCAGCCATGCAAGAAATGCTAAAGGGTCTGGTGTAAAAAGAAGAAATAAAAAGCTCAGAAAGAAAACAGCCACACACAAAAAAGAAATGGCTACAAACAAGTACCTTTCAATAATAACTTTAAACGTAAACGGATTAATGCTCCAACCAAAAGACACCGAGTGGCTGAATGGATAAAAAACCATGACCCATACATCTGCTGTCTACAAGAGACCCACCTCATTAGAAGGGACTCACACAGACTGAAAGTGAAGGGATGGAAAAATATCTTCCAGGCAAATGGAAAGGAAAAGAAAGCTGGGGTAGCAATACTTATATCGGACAAAATAGACCTCAAAGTGAAGGCCATAACAGAGATAAGGAAGGCCACTTCATGATACTAAAGGGATCAATACAACAAGAAGATATAACCCTGGTAAACATTTATGCACCCAATGCAGGAGCATCCAAATACATAAAAAAAACTCCTGGAAGATATCAAAGGAGAGAACGACAACAATACAATCATAGTAGGGGACTTTAATACACCACTGACATCTCTGGATAAATCCTCCAGACAAACAATCAGCAAAGAAACAGCAACCCTAAATGACTCACTTGATCAGATGGACTTAATTGACATCTTCAGAACACTTCACCCCAAAGCCATGGAATATACATTCTACTCAAGGTCTCATAAGACACATTCAAAAATAGACCACATATTGGGTCACAAACAAAGTCTCCCCAAATTCAAGAAGATTGAAATCATACCAAGCATCTTCTCAGATCACGAAGGCATAATATTAGAAATGATCTACAAAAAAAACAACCCAAAATACTCAAACACTTGGAAGCTGAATAGCATGTTATTAAATATTGATTGGGTTACCAATGAGATCAAAGAAGAAATTAAAAGCATCCTGGAAACTAATGAAAATGAAAAGACAACAATCCAAAACCTATGGGACGCAATGAAAGCAGTCCTGAGAGGGAAGTTTATAGCTCTACAGGCCTATCTCAAAAAGCAAGAAAAAATGGTAGTAAATCATCTAACTCTACAGCTCAAAGAATTAGAAAGAGAGCAACAAGAAAAGCCCAGGGTGAGCAGAAGGAAGGAGATAATAAAGATTAGAGCAGAAATAAATGACATAGAGACCAAAAAAACAATACAGAAAATCAATGAAACCAAGAGCTGGTTCTTTGAAAGGATAAACAAGATTGACAAACCTCTAGCCAGGCTCACCAAGAAGCAAAGAGAGAGGACCCAAATAAACAAAATCAGAAATGATAGAGGCGAAATAACAACAGACCCCACAGAAATACAAATGATTGTTAAAAAATACTATGGACAGCTCTACTCCAACAAACTAGACAACATGGAGGAAATGGACAAATTCCTAGAAAAATACAACATTCCAAAACTCAATCAGGAAGAATCTAAAAATCTCAATAGGCCAATAACCTTGGAAGAAATTGAAGCAGTCATCAAAAAGCTTCCAGCAAACAAAAGCCCAGGGCCAGACGGCTTCACAGGGGAGTTTTACCGAACATTCAAGGAAGAACTAAAACCTACCCTCCTCAGACTACTACAAAAAATTCAAGAGGAAGGAACACTTCCAAGCTCATTCTATGAAGCCAGCATCACCCTAATACCAAAACCAGGTAAAGACAACACAATGAAAGAGAATTAGAGGCCAATATCCCTCATGAACATAGATGCCAAAATCCTCAACAAAATCTTAGCAAATCGGATCCAGCAGTATATCAGAAAGATCATACACCATGACCAAGTAGGATTTATTCCAGGGATGCAAGGATGGTACAATATACGCAAATCAATAAACGTGATACATCACATAAACAAATTGAAAGAAAAAAACCACATGGTCATATCAATTGATGCAGAAAAAGCATTCGACAAAATCCAACACCCATTTTTGATAAAAACTCTCAGCATGGTGGGAGTAGAAGGATCATACCTCAACATGATAAAAGCCATATATGACAGGCCCACAGCCAACATCATACTCAATGGACAAAAACTAACACCATTTCCCCTAAGAACAGGAACAAGACAAGGATGCCCACTCTCACCACTCCTGTTCAACATAGTCCTGGAAGTATTAGCCATTGCAATTAGACAAGAAGAAGAAATAAAAGGCATCCAAATTGGAAAAGAGGAAGTAAAACTGTCCTTATTTGCAGACAACATGATATTATACATACAAAACCCTAGAGACTCCGTCAAAAAACTACTAGACTTAATACATGAATTTGGCAAAGTAGCAGGATACAAAATTAATGCCAAGAAATCTGAGGCATTTCTATACACCAATAGTGAACTTGCAGAAAGAGAGATTAGAAAAACAATCCCATTTACCATCACACCAAAAACATTAAGCTACCTAGGAATAAACTTAACTAAAGAAGTAAAAGACCTCTACTCAGAAAACTACAGGACATTGAAAAAAGAGATAGAGGAAGACATAAACAGATGGAAGAACATACCGTATTCATGGATTGGTAGAATCAACATCATTAAAATGTCCATACTACCCAAAGCAATCTATAAATTCAACGCACTTCCCATTAAAATACCAATGGCCTACTTCAAAGATCTAGAACTAACTCTCCAAAAATTCATCTGAAATAAAAAAAGACCCCGAATAGCTGCAGCGATCCTGAGAAAGAACAAAGTAGGTGGGATCTCAATACCAGATATCAAGCTGTATTACAAAGCCACTGTTCTCAAAACTGCCTGGTACTGGCACAAGAACAGACATATAGATCAATGGAATAGAATAGAGACCCCAGGAATCGGCCTGAACCAATATGCTCAATTAATATTTGACAAAGGAGGCAAGAACATACAATGGAGCCAAGATAGTCTCTTCAATAAATGGTGTTGGGAAAATTGGACAGATATATGCAAGAAAATGAAACTAGACCACCAACTTACACCATACACAAAAATAAACTCAAAATGGATAAAGGACTTAAATGTACGACAGGAAACCATAAAAATTCTAGAAGAATCCAAGGGCAACAAAATCTCAGACATATGCCGAAGCAATTTCTTCACTGATACAGCTCCTAGAGCAGTTGAAACTAAAGAGAAAATGAACAAATGGGACTACATCAAAATAAAAAGCTTCTGCACAACAAAGGAAACTATCAACAAAACAACAAGAAAACCCACTGCGTGGGAAAACATATTTGCCAACGTCATATCTGATAAGGGCCTAATCTCCAAAATTTATAGGGAACTCATACAACTTAACAAAAAGAAGATAAACAATCCAATCAAAAAATGGGCAAAGGATCTAAATAGACACCTTTCAAAAGAGGACATTCAGAAAGCCAAGAGACATATGAAAACATGCTCAAAGTCACTAATCATCCGAGAAATGCAAATCAAAACAACAATGAGGTATCATCTCACACCTGTCAGACTGGCTATCATCAACAAATCAACAAACGACAAGTGCTGGAGAGGATGTGAGAAAAAGGAACACTTGTGCACTGCTGGTGGGAATGCAGACTGGTGCAGCCACTATGGAAGACAGTATAGAGTTTCCTCAAAAAACTGGAAGTGGAACTCCCATTTGACCCTGTGATCCCACTTCTAGGAATATATCCCAAGAAACCAGAAACACCAATAAGAAAGGATATATGCACCCATATGTTCATAGCAGCACAATTCACCATAGCTAAGATCTGGAAACAGCCTAAATGCCCATCAGTAGATGAATGGATTAGAAAACTGTAGTACTGCCAAAACCGGTTTGGCTCAGTGGATAGAGCATCGGCCTGCGGACTGAAAGGCCCCAGGTTGATTCCGGTCAAGGGTATGTACCTGGGTTGTGGGCACATCACCGGTGGGGGATGTGCAGGAGGCGGCTGATCAATGTTTCTCTCTCATCGATGTTTCTGACTCTCTATCTCTCTCCCTTCCTCTCTGTAAAAAATCAATAAAATATATTTAAAAAAAAAAAGAAAACTGTGGTACATCTACACGATGGAGTACTATGCTGCTGTAAGAAAGAAGGAACTCTTACAATTTGCAACAGCATGGATGGAGCTGGAGAGCATTATGCTAAGTGAAATAAGCCAGTCAATGAAGGAAAAATACCACATGATCTCACTCATTCATGGATAATAGAGACCATTATAAACTTTTGAACAATAATAGTTTCAGAGGCAGAGCTGCCTCACACATATTGTCAATCTGCAGCGAGAAGGCCGGGGAAGGTTGGGGGGCAGGAGGGAGGGGGGTAAGAGATCAACTGAAGGACTTGTATGCCTGCATATGAGCATAAGCAATGAACATAAGACACTGGGGGGTAGGGGAAGCCGGGGTATTGTCAAGGGTGGGAAAAAAAAGGACACATATGTAATACCCTTTGTAATGCTTTAAGCAATAAAAAAAAATTTTAAAAAAAAGAAAAAACTTGGATATACGTAAGAAAAAAAATAAAAAATAAAAAAAAAATCTATGAATCAAAACCTGGTCTAGGTACAGCCCCACCTGTAAATGGCCTCTCAGAGCAATACCATGAAACACAAGAGATAAATGTGAATGAAACAGGTACAACCAGCAACAACAATGATGCACTAGAAAGCAGACAAGGAAATGAACAATGTGCTCAAGAATCTGAGCAGGATGGTAAGACTGAGTGCCTGGGTTTGAAGGGGAACTGGCCGGTGGAGGTATTTGGTGTGGATAAAGTCACCAGGGTAGAACTTTGATAATAATTGGAATTATTAAGATGGAGAAAAGATAAAGAAAATTTTTATTAGAAGAGGCATTCACAGGTCACAGAAATTATTAGGAAACAACAGAATAGGACAAAATAGGAAACATAACAGAGAATGGGTAAACTGAAAAATCTGGTGGGATACTAAAGGCCATGACCAGGGGGAGACACGGAGACTCTGGGACACATGTAAAGAGGAGCTCACGCCCTGCCCTACACACCTACAGTGCTTCACCCTAGACACTACTGGGTCCTGGTTGGCAATGATAAAATAATGTAGAGAAATAAGTGTGAAGAGAGAAAGATACAGAGGGAAATGAATATCAATAAATATAAAAAATGGGGGGAAACACACAGAGAACTATGTCAAGGAAGAGTAAAGGACAATGAATGAAGAACTGGTAGAGAGTGGAGTAGGTAGAGAGAGAGGACCAGGCATTGTCTGATTTGGAGAGATACTGCAAAGAAGGCACAAAGGGCTATTCCTAACCCCATTGAAAAGGTAAGGTGTCCACAAAATAAAAATGGTCCTGGAACCCAGTCAGATAAAAGTAAGCCTCTCTTCTGAAAAGTAGAAACAAAAATAAAAACAAACACCCAGAGTTAATAGAGGCACACAATAAAGGACAGATTTAAGCAGCAGGAAAGGAGCGGGTGGAGGTGCTTTCCCTGAAGTGGCATTACAGGAAAAGGGGCTTGTTGATTGCAGTGAGGGTGCTCATTTCCTTGGAGAAGACTTCATTTATTTTAATTTTGTCCAGGAGTGGAGCCACCCCGCCATGGAAACCAAATCAATAACTGCTCTGTACACCTAGTGAATATAAAGGAGGAAGATCCGTCTTTAAATTCAGATGTTGAATGGGAAGCCCAAGCAAGGAATGACTGCAACCAGGCATCTGACATAATAGGTAAGACTGCCTGAAAGAATGTGTGCTGTGAATCCCAGGACCAGGCAAGGGTCTGTGATGTGTCATCAGGGCCCGTGGAGACAGTCCTGGTGGCCTTGGTTAGAGGTAGAAAGGGGAGGGAATAAGAGCCTTATGCAGTGTGCTCAGCAGAAAAATGTCCCCAGTAATTGGAAAAATAAACAAAAGCAGAAATGGTTGGTTTAATGTCAAAGAGATTATTTCTGTGCAGGAGAGGAAAATGGTGGGTGTAGGAGAAAAGGAAGAAAAATGAAGAGCCAAGATATTTATTAGAGGAGAGAGAAATAAACAATACAGACAAGGAGAGTTTTAAAGACATACCATTTCCAGGCATAATTTGTGAAAATTATTTGAGCCAATAGAAAAGTGAAGAAGTAAATGAGAATGGAAGAAAGAGTAGAATGATGGTGGGGACTGGAAGTGGATTAAGGATGGAGGTAGGAGATAGAGCGAGGATGGGGGTAAGAAGTGTGCTGCAGGATGGGCAAAGCTGCCCTCTGCACATGAACTTCTCCACCTTCTGCGTAGGACTTGGAGTAACCCGCAGGTCACACACATTTGGGCACAGACCAGGGGGACCTGAGTTAACTTAACTTCTAGATCTCCCTAGTGCTGTCATGAAGGGGTTTTCTGTCAGTGGGCTCCCTGGCCCCATTTTGAGACACTAAAGGGTTTTCTCCTCTATGCAGTGATCGACAGTGATGATTCCAGAGAATCCAGTGATGGAGATGTGCCCCCCAAAGCTTCCAGCTCAGCATTGAAAAGGAAAAGTGGTAAGGAGGTGGGAGCTCAAGGCTTGGGCTGCAGGAACCTGAATTAAGAGTTACTATTTCCATGCCCTCGCCAGTTTGGCTCAGTGTATAGAGCGTCAGCCTGCAGACTCAAGGGTCCCGGGTTTGATTCCAGTCAAGGGCACATGCCCAGGTTGTGGGCTGAATCCCTAGTAGGGGGTGTGCAGGAGGCAGCCAATCAATGATTCTCTCATCATTGATGTTTCAATCTCTCTTTCCCTCTCCCTTCCTCTCTGAAATCAATAAAAATAGATATTTTTAAATGTCAGGCAACTCACTAGTGGGCCACTTATGAAGGTGGAGAGTCACAGGTGTGTCAGGAGTCTGAAATAAGGGCTCCCGTTCTCTGCTGAACTTGACTCAGCCAGCTTTGACGCTGAGGTCAGGTGCAGAGGTCCAGTTCATGGCAGAATCCCATTCTTTTTGCTTAGCCTGACTCTTTTGGGAACTGTAGGAAGGCAAGAAATCATCATAATGTCATGATTAACATGGCCCTGTTGATTGTCATGGAAGATGTAGTAGAAATACACTCCTAAAATGGAAGTATCTAGCTTACCACATCACTAAACTAATCATTAATAATAATCACTGTAGTAATAAAAATTAATAAAGTCTTGATTTTGTACAGTGATATCCATCCCTAACACACCCATATCCTGTGGAACCCATTAAAGCTAACTATTCTTTTTTTTTAAAATATATTTTATTGATTTTTTACAGAGAGGAAGGGAGAGGGATAGAGAGTTAGAAACATCGATGAGAGAGAAACATCGATCAGCTGCCTCCTGCACATCTCCTACTGGGGATGTGCCCGCAACCCAGGTACATGCCCTTGACCGAAATCGAACCTGGGACCTTTCAATCCGCAGGCCGACGCTCTATCCACTGAGCCAAACCGGTTTCGGCTAAAGCCAACTATTCTTTTGCTTCTCAATAATAGTGTCATTTTGTCACAATCTTAGTGAAGCCTCAAAAGACAACTGATTCTACCACTAAACTGTTAGGAGGAAAAACATCAAATCAACTATTCATAACCCAACACATTTTTAAAAAATATATTTTTTTATTGATTTTTGAAAGGAAGGGAAAGGGAGAGAGAGATAGAAGCATCAATGATGAGAGAGAATCATTGATTTGGCTGCCTCCTGCACATCCCCTACTGAGGATCAGCCCCAAACCCAGGCATGCACCCTGACCTGTAACCGAACTATTTCATATGTCAATGCTCAAACATTGAACCATGCCAGCCAGGCAACCCAGCACATACTTTTTATGTATGTCTATGCTTTAGCATGTCACAGGCTTATACAGTGATGTCATACAAACTTTTGCACAAACATCCTCATAAAAATCTTAAGGATATGAAACCTGGTCCTATCTCTGAGTACAAAGGTGTTTAAGAGTATTTTTCAAAATGTTATCTAATCAAATAAAAGATAAACGTGCAAACTGACTGTTCCTTCGCTACACCTTAAGCCACACTCACCAGCCAATCAGAGCGACTATATGCAAATTAACCCAACCAAAATGGCGGCAGGCAGCCACGGAACTGGAGAGAGAAGGAGGCTTGGTTGCTCCAGTGATGGAGGAAGCCAAGCTTCCCACCTGTCCTGGCAGGCTCTGAGCTCCACTCAAAGCTACAAAGTTTCAATTATAGAATGTAAATAAATCTCAGAACAAACAAAAAAAAGAAAAAAAGGCGAGGCTCGGAGCTTCCGTTGCTGGGGGAATTGGCCAGCCTGAAAACTATCCTCAGCCCCTCACCCAGACTGGCCAGGCATCCCAGTGGGGACCCCCCACCCTCAAGGAGGTGTGGCCAGCCTAAAAACAGCCATCAACCCCTCACCCAGGCTGGCCAAACCTCCATGGGGTGAGGTTTGCAGCTGGTCACACTCCTTTCAGGGTGGGGGGATTCCCACTGGGGGGAGCTTGAACAGCCTGCAAACAGCCATCAGCCCCTCATCCAGGCTGGCTAGGCACCCCAGCGGGACCCCACCCTGATCCGGGACACACTTCAGGGCCAACCAGCCGGCCCCCACCCATGCACCAGGCCTCTATCCTATATAATAAAAGGGTAATATGCAAACTGACCCTAACAGCAGAATGACTGGGAATGACTGGTCACTATGACACACACTGACCACCAGGGGCCAGATGCTCAATGCAGGAGCTGACCCCTGGTGGTCAGTGCACTCCCACAGGGGGAGCTCTGCTCAGCCACAAGCCAGGCTGCCAGCTGCCAGTACACCGGTGGTGGTGGGAGCCTCTCCCGTCTCCTCAGCAGCACTAAGAATGTCAAACTGCAGCTTAGGCCTGCTCCCTGCTGGCAAGTGGACATCCCCCGAGGGCTCCTGGGCTGCCAAAGTTATGTCTGATTGCCAGCTTAGGCCTAATCCCCGGAGGAGCAGACCTAAGTCAGCAGGTGGTCATCCCCCGAGGGGTCCCAGACTGCAAGAGGGCACAGGTCAGGCTGAGGGATCACGCACCGAGTGCACAAACTTTTGTGCACTGGGCCTCTAGTTGAGAAATAAAGGAAGACCGAGGGCTGATTCTGAAGTCCTACTTCTCAATGTAGTAGGTTTGTGGTTGTGGTTACTTTAGAAGAAAGAAACAACAAATCAAAAACCTTTATAAACTCAAGCCTTCTGCAGTATGAATCATCCTAAAATTTGTGGGGTTTTTTAATCCTCACTGGAGGATATTCCTTCCAATGATCTTTAGAGAGAGTGAAAGGGAATGAGGAGCAGGGAGAGAGACAGAAAGAAAAATAAAAAACATTGCCGTCAACTAGTTGCCTCCCACACTTGCCCCAACTGAGGTCAGAAAATGAAACCTGCAACTGAGGTACATGCTCTTGACCAGGAATTGAACCAGCGACCCTTTGGTCATAGATTGATGCCTTAACCACCAAGAAAAACCAGCAAGAGCAAATTTGTAAATTTTTTTTTAAATATATTTTATTGATTTTTTACAGAGAGGAAGGGATTGTGGATTTTGGAAACAACTCCATTTCAGAAAAAGCCAAGAAGAGAAGAAGTAAGAATAAGATTTTATTTGCTTTTGATGTGAGAAAGGTACATGCCCTTGACTGGAATCGAACCTGGGACCTTTCAGTCCACAGGCCGATGCTCTATCCACTGAGCCAAACCGGTTTCGGCAAATTTGTAAATTTTATTTAATCATTTCCATTTTCTCACCACCACCTGTTTGTTGTAGGTACTGTGGATTTTGGAAACAACTCCATTTCAGAAAAAGCCAAGAAGAGAAGAAGTAAGAATAAGATTTTGTTTGCTTTTGATGTGAGAAATAAGTTGTATAATGCCAGTGTTTCATCTTTATTGTTATCCTATATAATAAAAGGGCAATATGCAAATTGACCAATGGGACCACTGGGAACGACTAGTTGCTATGACGTGCACTGACCACCAGGAGGCAGACGCTCCACAGGAGCTTCCCCCTGGTGGTCAGTGTGCTTCCACAAAGGGAACTCCACTCAGCCACAAGCCAGACTGATGGCTGCAAGCACAGTGGCGGTGGCAGGAGCCTCTCTCATCACCTCGGCAGCACTAAGAATGTCCGACTGCAGCTTAGGCCCACTTCCCAGGTGGTCTTTTCCACAGGGGTCCCGGACTGTGAGAGGGCACAGGCCGGGCTGAGGGACACCCCCCACCCCTCCAGTGCATGAAATTTCAATTACAATATTGTGGTAGGTAGAACAATGGCTCCTCAAAGATGTCCCTGTCTTAATTCCTGAAACCTGTAATCTGTTTTCTTACAAAACAAGTGGACCTTGCAGATTTAATTAAACTTGGACCTTAAAATGGGAGAAGTTATCCTGCATTACCAGGGTGGCCCCAATATACTCCCCTAGTCCTTCAAAAATGGAGAATCTTTTTTTGGTGTGGAGAGAGGAAGAATGGTCAGAGAGACACAATATTGCAGCTCTGAAGATGGAAGAAGGGCTCTAGCTAGTTTAGCTCAGTGGATAGAGTGTCAGCCTGCAGATTGAAGGGTCCCAGTTCAATTCCAGTCAAGGGCACATGTCGGGGTTATGGGCTTGATCCCCAGTGGGGGGTGTGCAAGAGGCATCCAATCAATGATTCTCTCTCATCATTGATGTTTCTATCTCTCTCACCCTCTCCCTTCCTCTCTGAAATCAATAAAATATTTTTTTAAAGATGGAGGAAGGGGATAGGGAATGTGGGTGATCTTAAGAATCTGTAATTCACACAGCATTCACCTCCTTGGGCATGATGTGAGATAGTAATTACAAGAAATTACCCCAACACTTTTACATGAATTGAAATGCCCATTCGTGTGACTTTCCCTGTACTCATGGACCTGTGAATAGAATTCTACACTGAAAAACTAGTCTGTTTATAATTCAGTACAAAATTGACTTAATTACAAAGGTTTAAAGTAAAATTTGCTTTTCCTACCCACTATATTTTCTGTTGCAAAAAAAAAAAAGATACATTGAAGAGAAATAGAAAAGATAAAGATTTCAGAAATTCAGTGATGTTGAACTTCTGTGTGTTCAGAATCTAATCAAGATTTTCTCCTAAAACCTCCAAATTCCTTTGGGAATTTGAAAGTACAATGAATTTAAAGATTATTTGGGGTAGAATTTAAACATTTTAAAGGAGAATGACCTATGCATTTATTCAAGTCACCTTTTTTGTTCTTCAACAAAATTTTATAGCTTTCTTTCTATAGATTGTGCATGTTTTTACTTTCCCTGTCAGATTTGCTGAGATATAATTTATATACAATAGATTTCATCACTTTAAAGGTTTAATTGAATATGTTTTAACACATGTAGATAGTCATGTAAACCAACATGATCATGACATAGAACATTTCCATCATCCACAAATATCCATTTGTGTCCCTCTTTGCACCCCCTGGTCTTGAAACAGTGAATCTGTTTTTATCACTGTATTTTTCTCCCAGAAATTTCATATAAATGAATTTATACAATATATAGTTTATTTATGTCTATTCTTTTTTACTAAGCATAATGCTGTTGAGACACACTGATATTGTTCTGTGTATCTGCAGTTACTCCATTTCTATTGCTGAGAAGTATTCCTTGTATGAATAAGCAACTGATTTATCTATTTGCCTTTTCATAGGCAGTGAGCTATTTTCATTTTGAAAAAAAAAACAATGAGGAACATGATCATACAAATATTTGGGTAAATATATTTTTTATTTTTCTTGGATAAATACTAAAAGAAGTACTACTAAGTCATATTAATTGAACGTAACTGCATGTTTGATGCTTTGTGAATCTGCCAAAGTATTTTTCAAAGTGGTTGTACCCTTTCATATTTCCACTAGCAATGTTTGAAAGTTCCAATTGCTCTGCATACTCACCAGTACTTGGTATTGTTATTTTTTTTTATTATACCTATTCTTAGGAGGCATTTAATGGTTTTTCTTGCAATTCTAATTTGTATCTCCCTAATAATTAATGGTACTGAGCAACTTTTCATTTTCTTGCCATTATCCACAGATCCGTTTTGGTGAAGTATTTATTGAAATCTTTTACCCTTATTTAATTGAGCTATCTCTTTTTTTGTTTTGTTTTGTTTGTTAAAGAGTTATTTATTTGTCCTGGATGCAAATCCTTTGTTGGTTATATCTTAGAGTCTGAAAAAGCTGACCTTTTCATTTTCTTGGCACTATCTTTTCAAGAATAAAATTTTTAATATTTGATGAAGTCTAATTCAACAATTTTCCCTTTTATAATCTGTAATTTGGGGTTCTATTTAAGAAATCTTTGCCTAATTTGAGATCCTGTTTTCTCCAAGAAGTTTTATGGTTTGATGTTTACATTTAGCTCTGTGATCCAGTTTAAGTTAATTTTTGCATATGATGTTAGCTAAGAACTCTTTTTTTTTTGTCATAGAGATATTCAATTGTCCCTGCAAAATTCGATGAAAATACTATCCTTTCTACATTGAATTAATTTTATTTCACATCCATTTGAAAATAAATTGGCCATATGACTTTGAGTGTATTTCTGGAATTCTTTTTCTGTTCCATTTGCCTATATGTCTACCCTTATGTCAATACTACAGGATCTTGATTACTGTAGCTTTAGAATGAGTCCTGAAGTCAGGTAGTAAGACCTACAATTTTGATTCTCTTTTTCAAAATGCTTTTAGCTCTTTTAGGCCCTGTGCATTTGGATTTTTCTTCTATCTTTAATTTTAGATACTTTTTAAAAATTGGTTTCACAGACGAAGGGAGAGGGAGAGAGATAGAAACATCAATGATGAGAGAGAATCGCTGATCAGCTGACTCCTGCACACCCCCTACTGGGGATGGAGCCCGCAACCTAGGCACATGCCCTTGACTGAAATAGAACCTGTGACCCTTCAGTTCGCAGGCCAATGTTCTATCCACTGAGCCAAACTGGCTAGGGCCATTTTAGCCTCTTTTAAGATGTCACTTTCCAAGGTTCCTACTGAGCTCCAACCATATGGCTATGTTCTAGGCCCTAGCCCTAGGCCATCCAAAAGATAAATGGAGAAAAGCAAAACATATCTTCCTGCAGAATGCTAGCCCTTTTGTGTGAAGCTTTCCTAAAGTTTCCCTCATCCCACAAAAATAGTTTGTTCTCATCTTACTCAACAAATCTTAAGCTGGTGATCCTACCAACTATTAGGGAAGTTATGAACTATAGTGTTTTGTCTGGACTCTGACATCTCTGAGAATGCAGATATTCTGTTAGTAAATTAAGAATTAAAATGGGTATCTGGAACATGACATGAAGAATTTATTTCCGTAACTCTTTAAAAGGTGTTGAAAGTCCCTTTGGAACCTGTGTGACCAATATTCGTAAATGTTCTAGGTCACTTTGAAATATGTACATTTGAACTCCTTGCTGGGTTCCGGCTTCTCCCTTCATAAAGGCTCTTTATCAAGCACACTGTTTAAATTTACTGGATCAGTGGTAAATTAGGTTGTATTTGTTCCATCATGTAGGATAGAGATGTGTTAAGTTTTCCAAATGATTACATTTGCCAACTCCTCCATGTTCTGTTGTTTTACATTAAAATTTTGATGCCTTTTATGATTGTTATAACTTAGATACCTTCTCATTTTATAGTTCCCCTTTATCCTTATCAATGCTTTTAACCTTCAAATCTTTTTTTCCAGGATGCTAATAATGCTACATTAACTTCTATAGTTCTTACCCCTTTTCATAGATCCCCACTCCATGCAACTTTGTTTTGTGTCTCTTGTAAAAACACAGCTTTTTGTAATTTTATCAGATAATCCTCACCTTTAAATAGTTATGTTTTATTTGGTACTTTCATTATGATCCCTGATATATGTGGACTTATACATCTATATTATTGCTAACCATTATTTTTGTGTGTTTCTGTGTCTCTTTCCTACTTTCTGAATGATTGAGATAGAATTTTATATTATACCTTTTTCTCCACTGTATTCTACTTTTTTCTAGGCCATCCAAAAGATAAATGGAGAAAAGCAAAATATATCTTCCTGCAGAATGCTAGCCCTTTTGTGTGAAGCTTTCTTAAAGTTTCCCTCATCCCACAAAAATAGTTTGTTCTCATCTTACTCAACAAATCTTAAGCTGGTGGTCCTGCCAACTATTAGGGAAATTGGAGGTAAATTTTCTATAATTTCTTTAACCATGCCTTAATCTCAACAGATAACAAGGATCTTAGCATGGATTCCTGCAAATTCAACATCCCATCTCCATCATTTAGCTATTGTTACTAAATTTCTTCTCATTATAAATTTTGAAACATTGTCATCTACTTAAATTTGTCATCATTTTATGCACATCATTTTATGTTTCTTTTTTCATTTCAACTTTGGTCTAGCTGAATAAATCCTTGGTTCTTTTTGTCAGAGTGTCTAAATGTTATATGTGCAAATTTGCCTTTATTTTGAAAGAATTTTTTATTGATTTTTCTATATAGAGAGAAAGATAGATGATAGATAGATGATAGATAGATAGAAATCTATGTGGAAGAGAAACCTCTTGTATGGGCTCCAACTGACCGGGGAGCAAACCAGCAACCTAGTAATGTGCCCTGATAGGAATCAAACATACAGCCTTTCTGTGCAAGGGACGGCACTCCGACCAACTGAGCCACACTCTACAGAAATAATTTTTTTGCCAAGATTAAAAAATTCTAGGTCAATGTTTATTTCTCTTCAGTATACTAATATGATTACTGCATTGTCTTCTAGACTCTATTGTGTGGCTGATGAATATTCTGCTTGCATTTTAACTGTCACTTTTTGGTTAATAAGCTATTTTTTTTTTGCCAAAGTATCTTTTTCCAACTTTTGAATTATGAAAACTTTAAGGCTATTGAAAAACTTGAACAATTTTACAGTAAACATAGACTCACAATTAGCATGTATTGTGCTTACTTTATCTCATTTTTGTCCATCTATCCATTTCTTGATTCGTCTACTAACCGTCCTCAACTTTGAAACATTTTAAAGTTGCAGACAATAATACACTTCCCCCAAAACACTTTAGCATGCATATCATTAACTAGATTCAATATTTGTTTGTATTTCTTTTTCTTTTAGATAAAATTTACAATGAGATGTACAAATACTAGATATTTCATTCTATGGATTCTTATTAAAGTGTTCTCCTGTAAAATCCTAATTGTTATCAAGAGACAAAATATGACCATCACCCTAGAACTTAAACAGCTCTCCTCTGAGGAGGACACTTTACTATCCTGGGATAATTAAGAGGGAGATGCTCTCTATTTTATACTGGTCAGAAAACAAATTTGCCCTCTGACTTGGGGAGCTGCATTAACTCTAGCTTCTAAAACTCTTTGCTATTCACACATCCTTGAAAAGATACTCTGGGGCATGTGGAATTGCATGGAGAATTGGGTCCTAACAAATTCACCTCACAAAGCACATTCTGGCTATTTCCCTGTGAGGACACCACTCCACCAGCCAAGATTAACCTGACCCCTGGAGTCTAGTAGTATATTCATTCAAGTTGTTTCCTTCAGAATTTAACAAATGTCCTAAACCATAATTTCTTAGGTCTCCTATGACCACCGCTATGGTGCAAGTCACCATGGTTGCATGAGGGAGGCAAGTGAATGCCTGGCTTTCACACAGGAAATGCAATCCCAATGGCACAGATGGTGATCCTGAAACAGAGGCATTTATACTTGTTCAGGTTCCTAAAAGGAATATATAAGCCATGGGTAGGGTTGGTCCCTGATCACCTGTAGCCTTAAAATTTTCAGCTCTGTTCATTGTTGATGGGTTTTGGAAAGAGATGGGGGCAATATAGTCTATCCAATCTGTTCTACTTCTTCATGATGTCTCCCGCAACCCTTCATCCAATGACTGGGAATCAGTGAGGGGACCATGTCCAGAAATGTTCTGCCTGGGAGATGCTAATACTGGCAGCAGCCCCTGATTCCTCACATCTGATACTGAATGGCAGAATCAGCACCTACATATGTGGTGGGAGAGTGAGACAAGAGTGATTTCTTTTAGGACAGTCTTGAAAGACAAATATGGTTAGTGCTCTTCCACCTCCCACACCTCCTAGGTATTGCATCCTCAGGTGCCTGGATCTTTTGCTCTTCCTTTACTACCAAAAATATTGTGGGGGTGGGGGAGAGGAGGAGAGATAAAATATATTGTGTACCATTCCATTGACTGTAACTTCATCTCTTCATCTTTCATTCCAATAATCTCATATCGTCACTCACATTTTTCATCCGGGAGAGTCAGATACAAGCAGGGAAACGGCATTCCCCAAAAAATATAACCGAAATTATATCCAAAATCTCTAGGCACTCTGAAGAGTGGGGAAGAGCAATGCATCCTCACCAGCAATGGTCAGAACAGAATCCAGATTTTCACAATTGATCTATATAATGCTATTAATTCCCCACCACTTTTGTCCTTATCACAATGCAGGAAGGAGCTGATCCCTTTCTGCCTAGATTGGGGAAAGTTGCCTTCAGTGACAAAATACCCATAATAGAAAAGTGTGTGCACAGGAAGAGACGAGGTCATAGAGTTAGATGATCAGAGCATTGCGTGTAGCCTTTTATAAAGGGCAGACTGTAATGGTCCAGCAAGTCATGCAATTTGCAGATTGTTCTTGCGCTTCCTCAGCTCCTCTTTCAGCTTTGGAGAAAGTTGATGTGAGGGACAAATGAGGCAAAGTAGAGAACATGAATAGCAGGTAGACACTATCTTCAGGGTTAACTCATTACTATCCTCTTCCTGAGTCAGAACTCAAACGGGGAGATACAAGTATAGTCTCTGATTCTGTCTCCAGCTAGCTAACTGCACTGGAAGAGCATAGATGGAGACCTTCCTTCAGAACATGACAGCAGCTGTATGTTTCATTGTCATGGAAGAATCAGGGGAGGGGATGACTGCATTGAGAGTTACTACAGTTTTATAGAAGCCTGATGTCTCTGCTCAGGCATTCTGATTGTGAGATTTGAGAGTTGAGATGAGAGTAGGCATTCTGTTGTTGTGCACCAAAAATGCCACTGACAGCAAGACTTTGAAACTCTGGAGATTTCTGGGATAAAGTTTCCTAAGTACTCCTATGTCTTTATAGAAACAATCTCAACATGGGAGGAAGTTGTATTTGTGCAGTTGTAAAATGAGACACCATGAAGAATCTTCTTTTTCAGGGGGAAAACTGCACACAGATGTGGAAGTGGATTATACAGCTGAAATACTTCCTGTGACCTGTGGGGAGAAGATGGGCATGTTAATTAAGAGAAAATTGAAACGAGGTAAGTTTCAAGGTCTACTTTCACTTATAAGCCCTCCATGAAAGAATCACGAGAAGTAATGGAATCACCCATGTAAATTACCCATTGTTTAAGGAATTGGGGCCCCAATTTTTTCTTGAGAAGAGGTAGGGCTCTCTAAGATGATGTTTTTACACTTTAAGAAATGGTGCATATTAAGTGCTCACTTCCACATGGATGTATCCATGAGGATGCCCAAGGAACCAAAGAGAAGTGCAGAAACGTCAGTCTGTGGTGGAAAATATTGCATACTTTATTTTGAATCAGCCTCCACCTTCATATCCTATACCCCTTCTGGAAACCATCAACAAGACAGGGTGTTTGTTGTAGTGAGGAGTTCACAAAATTTAGAATCAGAAAACCTGAGTCCCAGCCTCAGCTCTACCAAGAGTGTCTTAGTAACGAATGGGACTTTTCTGAGCCTGAAACTTCTCATCTAATAAATGGATAATAAATAAAAACCTGCCCCCTGGTGTGACTTTGAGACAATGTACATAATGACTGTAAAATGTTTTGTGATTTGAACATTATAAAGCTTTCCAATAGTTGTCTATTATGATGAACCCCATATCAGATTAATCTTAATGTGGGTATGTGAAAAAATAATATGTTTGCATCAAAACTATTTTTAAACAGCTTTACTGAGATATAACTCACATATATACTAGTAATTCACCATTTTAAGTGTAGAATTCACTGTTGAGCTTTTTGTTTCTGTTTTGTTTATTCACAAGATTATAAAACCATCATTACAATCTAATTTTAGAACAGTTTTGTCCCCCACTAAAGGAAACACCATGTCTCTCAGTAGTCAATACCCACTGCCACCTCACCCCACCATCCAGCCCTAAGCAACCACTCATCTATTTTATGATCTGTATACTGGCCTATTCTAAATATTTCATATCAATTGACTCATATAACATGTGCCTTTCTGTGACTGGTTTTCACTCAGCATGATGTTTTCCAGGTTCATATGCATATATCATGCATTATACTTTATTCTTTCTTATTGTCAAACTAGAAGCCCGGTGCACAAATTGTGCACGAGTGGGGTCCCTTGCCCTACCCCACAATCAGGGCCAATCAGGGGCATGTCGCCCAGTCCCGATGGGGGCCTATGGGGGCTGGTGGGCTGGGGAGTGACCATGGGAAGTTGGCTGGCCGGCCAGGGAGGGACCACAGGAGGGCTCCAGGGAATGTCCAGCCCTCTCACCCAGTCCCAATCAGCCAGACCCCAGCAGCAAGCTAATCTATCGGTCGGAGTGTCTGCCCCCTGGTGGTCAGTGTGCATCATAGGGAGCAATCTGTCAGACACTTAGCGTATTATGCTTTTATTATGTAGGATAATATAATAGTCCATGGTGTGAAGACACAGTAACGCATTTATCTATCAGTTTGGGTTTTCTCACCCTTTCACTATTATGAATAATGCTGTTTTGAATAAAGATTTTGGTGAACCTGGTTTTTTAATTCTTTTCACTAAATACTCTGGAGTGGAATTGCAGGGTTATATGGCAATTCTATGTTGAACTTATTGAGAAAAATCAAAACTATTTTCCACAGTATGGCACCAGTTTATATTCCCACCAGTAAAATCTGAGTGCTCTCATTTCTCTGCATCCTCACCAACACTGCTTATTGTCTATCTTTTTCATTACAGCCATCCTAGAAGGTGTGATGTAGTATCTAAATGAGGTTTTTATTTCCTTTTCTCTAATGAATAATGTTATTAAGTATATGACTATCCTTTATCTATATATAAGTAAAATTTTCCACTGAATAATATTTCATAATTACTTTAAAGTCAGTTATCCATGATTTCACATAAGAAAAATATCAGCCCAATAATGCCATTGAACTGGAAGGAAATCATTGTAATACAGGGCACAGATGTTGCCTTAGTGTCATTGAGAGCAGCAGGGCAGGGCCTCCATTTCAGATTTCACTCCAAAGTAGAAAATCTCCTTACATGGTATTTACAGGATGGGTTTGGGGATTCTCAAGTATAAAAGGTGAGGCCACACTCTTCTGCTAGTGATCTTGTACCCAAATTGGATGCCTGTAGATCCAGTGTCTGAGCTCTGAGGACAAGGTGGTTTCAGGATCAACTTATCTCGGTCTTACAGGAGCCACGGTGAAGTGTATAAGGAGAGAGGATGGAAATTGGTGCACCCCCAGGGAATTTGAAGTTGAAGGAGGCTATGGAAAATCAAGTAACTGGAAGAACAGTGTGTACTGCGGTGGGACAGCCCTAAAAAACCTGAAAGAGGTATTCCAGTGAGTTTCCTTGTTGTATTAGAAGAAAAGGTCACTATTTGCTCACCAAATATATGTTGAGTCATGGCTAGAGCCCTGAGGTCCCCTAACATTATCCTTTCCTGGAGGGAGGCACCCCACACTCATAAGTCAGTACAAGACAGCACATTGATGTTGTCAAAGGGGCTCGGTTGGGGCAGGAGCCTGGAGGAAGAAAAGGTCATTCTGACTAAGGTGCTTGCAGACAACTTTTGCCACTGAAAGAAAGGAGACAGTTTATGCCAAACAAGTGGTCAGAAGGCACTCCAGAGAAAGAATGGTGTGAAAACGAGAACCACGACTAACATGGCTCCACAGGTTGAGGTAGATGGATTTTGTGTGATAAGGCATAATTCATCAATTGGGGGTCGGGGGGGGATTGGATGATTTAATGCCAGGCTAAGGATTTTAAACTCATAGCATAGACAATGCAGAACCAGGGAAGTCTCCTGAGGTGTGAAATGACATATTTGAAACAGTATCTCAGATAGCATGGGGCCTGGAAATGACTTCACTGTCTTTCAGCCCAAGACACCTATAGTGAACCCACAATGCTCAGCCCCAATGTCACCCCTCTCTGAATATTCCCTGACTGACCTGCCTTGTCATCCTTTCTCTGGCCTCTCTGACCACACTATTAAGGCCCTTCTCACAGTTTTATACTTATCCTTTCATGCAAACCCTTGCTCTCCTAGATCCCTCTAGGGTTTATACATCTTTGTGTGCCCAACATTGTGCAGAGTATCTGACACCCAATAGCTGTGGGACATGTGTGTGTAAGTTGAGCAGCCCTGGTGTGAGTGGCACTGGTGGGAATGGAAAGGAAGTGAAAGCTGTCAAAAAGATTGTCAAGCCCTAACCGGTTTGGCTCAGTGAATAGAGCGTTGGCCTGCAGACTCAAGGGTCCCAGGTTCGATTCTGGTCAAGGGCATGTACCTTGGTTGTGGGCACATCCCCAGTAGGGGGCGTGCAGGAGGCAGCTGATCAGTGTTTCTCTCTCATCAATGTTTCTAACTCTCTATCCCTCTCCCTTCCTCTCTGTAAAAAATCAATAAAATATATTT
>NW_005871051.1:26316166-26421339 GCF_000147115.1 Myotis lucifugus
AATGAAAACTTAAGTAAGTAAGAACACAAAAGAAAAGGAAAAAATTCTAAGGAGGATTTTCCAGCTACTATTAATGAATTCTAGAAGAACCACTGAGGAGAGGAAGATGGTTTCTTATTTAGACATCTTGGTTTGAGCTGACAGTGGAACATGCAAGTAGAAATATTTGGGAGGAGGTTGCAATGCCATATCCACAAAACATAAGCACAGGCTAACCATACACTTGGATCTTTTACTCTTTCAGTATCTACCTGAACTTCCAGGAAAAGGTGGCGTGAAGAAAAAGGTGATTATTACTTTATACAAGTTCTTTTTCTTAATCTTTACTGTTGAAAGTATTATATCAATCTCCCTTTTCACCCCATTAACCTCTTCCAGCCTGCTCCCGTCCCCCCAATCCCACCCACCCCCAGGCCCTCACCATCCAATTGTCTGTCTCCAAAGACAATTGTATATGCATCCAAGTCCATTGGTTGATCTCTTCCTACCCACCCTCCCCTGCCTTCCCTCTAAGGTTCAACAGTCTGTTCATGCTTCTATGTCTCGGGGGTGTATTTTTGTTCATCAGTTTATTTGATTCATTATATGCCACATATGAGTGAGATCATGTGATACTTATCTTTCTCTGACTGGCTTATTTAGGTTAGCCTAATATTCTCTAGGTCCATCCATGCCGTTGCAAATGGTAAGAGTTTTTTCTTTTTTATTGCCACATAGTATTCCATTGTGTAAATGTACCATTTTTTATTCACTCATCTGCTGATGGGCACTTAGGTTGTTTTACATGATAATATCATATGTGAATTTTTTATTTATTGTTTAAAATATTACATATGTCTCCTTTTTCCCCGATTGACCATCCCACGACTCCCACCCCTGAGGGCAAGCCCCCACCGCCCCAGTGTCTATGTTCATTGGTTATGATAATACGCATGCATACAAGTCCTTTGGTTGATCTCTTAAACACCCCCCATTCCCCGCTCTCCTGCCTTCTCTCTGAGGTTGGACAGTCTGTTCAGTGCTACATTGTCTCTGGATCTATTTTTCTTCATCAGTTTATGCTGTTCATTATATCCCACATATGAGTGAGATCATGTGATACTTATCTTTCTCTGACTGGCTTATTTCGCTTAGCATAACACTCTCCAGTTCCATCCATGCTGTTACAAATGGTAAAAGTTCCTTCTTTTTATGGTAGCGTAGTATTACATTGTGTAGATGTAGCACAGTTTTTGAAACCACTCATTTGCTGATGGCACTTAGGCTGTTTCCAAATCTTAGCTATTGTGAATTGTGCTGCTATGAACATGGGGATGCATGTATTCTTCCTGAGGAGTGTTTCAAGTTTCTTAGGATATATTCCTAGAAGTGGGATCACTGGGTCAAATGGGAGTTCCATTTTTAATTTTTTGAGGAGACTCCATACTGTTTTCCATAATGGCTGCACAGTCTGCTTTCCCACCAACAGTGTACTACGATTCCCTTTTCTCCACAACCTCTCCAATACTTGTCATTTGTTGATTTATTCATGATAGCTATTCTGACAGGTGTGAGGTGATATCTCATTATCATTTTGATTTGCATTTCTTGGATGATTAATGACTTTGAGCATTTTTCCATATGTCTCTTGGCTTTCTATATGTTCACTTTGGAGGAGTGTCTATTTGGGTCATTTGACATTTTTAATTGGATTGTTTGACATCCTTTTGTTAAGTTGTATGAGTTCTCTATATATTTCGGAGATTAACCCCTTATTGGATGTATCATTTGCAAATGTGTTCTCCCATGCAGTGGGCTCTCTTGTTATTTTGTTGATGGTTTCTTTTGTAGTGCAGAAGCTTTTTGTTTTAATGTAGATCAATGGAATAGAACAGAAATCAACCCAAGCCACTATGCTCAGTAATATTTGACAAAGGAGGCAAGAGCATACAATGGAGTAGAAACAGTTTCTTCAATAAATGGTGTTGGGAAAATTGGACAGGTACATGCAAAAACATGAAACTAGACCACCAACCTAACACCATACACAAAAATAAACTCAAAATGGATAAAAGACTTAAATGTAAGACATGAAACCATAAAAGTCTTAGAAAAAACGATTGGCACCAAAACTTCAGACATCTCTCCTAGCAATATGTTTACCAATACATCTCCTAGGACAATGAAAACTAAGGAGAAAATATACACGTTCTTATTACATAACTAATTTTATATGGTGTAGCATCTTTTTTATGGTTTCTCAGTTTTGTAATTAACATTGTTGCCTCTTCTCCTAGCTCCTCCCTTCATTTTATTTAATTAATTTATTTATTTTCTTTGTGCCTTCAGATTTGTTCCATTGAATATTAGGTTGAATGCAAGGTCATCTTTGAATGGTAAACCATTTGAAATGAGGATAACAAAGAGCCATCAAAATAGATCTCATAGCTGAGTTTTAGTTATAGATACAGATATTGTCAGGGTGTCCAAGTTGTAAAAGCAGACATAATTATGGAATACATAAAATATTTCTTAATAAGGTAAGAGGCTCATCTTAAATTCAGACCAGATTTTTTTCATAAAGGTTACTATTTTGTAAAATCTGATGAAGTAAAATTTGATCACCATCATCCAGGTGAACCAGGTTTAGTACTGAGTCTATCTTGGGACATATATGAAACTATACACTATTTCATGAGATAGGCAACTAAAAGCATATTTCTTTTCTGCTTTTGTTTTACAGCATCTTCCATCCTTCCATAAAATAGACATACAGTATTCTGTCTCAGGCAAAAATTATTGGGAAATATTTCCTAAAGATGGTGCTGTTAGAAGGGAGCTTTTGTGAGATTGATATGTCTTACATGAGGTGCTGACCTGGAAAATTCCTTACTTTGATGCCAACCCTTTGGCTCCACCTCAGGGCTCTGCAGACCTCCTGACTATCTATGAAAGTGATTTCTCCCTCTATGGAAGAAGACTATGGAGGAAACAAACAAAATACATAATGTGAGGTGTAGCTTCAGGACAAAGTGATAGTTTTTTCAAAATTGAGTATGAATGAGAACTTAAGAAGAAGGGGGAGGTGAAAAGTGCCATTCTCGTATACTCCAGGTAGAAATGACCATGCAAGACTTTCAAAGAATGTACATTAGGTTACATATGGCTGTCTAGGCCTTTAGATTATCTGATATTCTAGGACTTTTGACCCACCAGTCCTTGGCACATTATACCCATTGGGTTTACTGAAGATAACGTATTCTTTTATTTATTCAGTGACTACTTTAAATAGTAGTGTCTCTATCATTCTCTATGTGTCTAGAGTTACTCAATCTGGAGTACCTAAAAGAGCTGGCAACTTCCAACCCACAGGTTCTATCCTTATTCATGGGTACAACACTTTGCAGCAACAAGGTTCAGTTGCCTCTATATTTTGTGTCTCCTTGATGAGGGATTGAAGTGACCCAAAGTGTCAGATCTCAGGACCCATTACTACCTCAGTGGATCATCTGTGCCTCCCAGAACTTCTCTTGCTAATGGAGTCTTGGTTTCTCAAAACTTTAGTGTCACACTTGTCACCACATGACAGCTTCCTGTCTCTTGATGAAGGCCATTTATCCTTTCTGGTGACAGCTGCTGAATTGTCAAATTATCTGAAATACTCAGCCAAACCTATTATTGGTTTTATGCTAGTATTTGCTAAAGAGATAGCAAGTAATCTCTTTTCCTAAGTGAAACAATACTCATGTATTTACTCATTCACTATGCAATTATTTAATGCATTAAAAAATTCCCAACGTTCATTACAGAAGATTGAAATAATATCCCTGACCTCAAGAATTATTTCAACTTCATTGTTTACCATGGATAAATAATTAATGGGGAGTAGGGTATTCCAGGCTCTCCAGAGAGGCATGCAATGACATTACCATTTCTCGGGTCATTTTTGAGTGGATCACCCTTGTCTATGACCTCTCTGACCTGGGTGGAGATAAAAGCCGAGGCTGCCTGAAGGTAATGCAGTCAAGTCATTCTATTGAATAATCAGGAGCAATGTGAGTCTTGTACCCAGTAGTCAGTTTCCTGTGAAAAGTCAGCCAGGTGCCATCTTGGGATCTGGATGAAAGAGAAATGAGGATGAACTTCTGGAAGTTGACTTGGAGGAAGGAGGAGCTTAGATTCATTTTAACTTTTGACGGTTGCCTTAGAAGAGTTACTGGAGGTGGTGGAGTTCATGTCACACTACCCATGATCAAGACTCCATGGGGAAGAAAAGGCAATTGTTCTAACAAGAGTACCCTCACTCTTCTTAATAATCTTTCCTAGGATAGATATTACTGCCCAATTCAGCATTGGCTTATAATATACTCATGCATTAATAATCACACATGTGAAACTAAATCTCAACTCAGGTTCCACACTTTGCACACAGAATCACCTGAAGACCTTTGAAAAATAACATTGTCTGATCCCACTCTAGATAAAATTTCGATTTAATCATTCTGAGTTATGACTTGGACATTAGAATTGTTAAAATGTCTCCAGATGATTTTGATACACAACTTACTCATTCTATGACTTAAGGAGAAAACTAACGCCTGTGCCTTAAACCAGACCAATTGATTCAGCACCTATGATGTTGGGACCAGGAATTTAGTATTTTATATACTCGCCTCTGAAAATTCAAATGTGCAGCCAAGCTAAGACACAATGAGCCAAAGGGAAAAGGCCCTAGACTTGATTACAGATAGGGATGCAAGATTCTTGTGCACTGGTTACATTTGTTATTTCCTTGCTCTTCTGGGAAGATGGTTACCAATCTCTGGAGAATGATGATAGCAGTCTGTGAGTGCTTACAGTGAGTAGAAGGAAAATGGCCCCAGGCCTCCATGTTAGACCCAGTCTCAATCTCCACTATGGATGTGGTTCAGGATTTTCTGGAACACTGAATGGGAGCTGTTGGCCAGATGTTCCTTGAGCTTTGCACTTTCTCATATATGGCCATTTTTAAAGCAAAAGAAATGACCAGAATCCTGATTCTCCCCAGATAAGAATTTTCACCCTAAAGCCAGAGTGACTTTTCATCTTTTATTACTTTCTGCATGAAGAGTAACAACATAGCTGTGTTGCACATTACTGTGCCCATTTACTTCAAGATGGACGTTTGTGATCTGTGCTGCTAACAGAGATATAATACAGACTTTGAGAAACAGAACACTTTTCTCTATGTATTAAGGTGGAACCATTCATTGGGGTCTTAGCATTCCTGTACACAGTGGACCCTACAGAGATCGAACTAACAAAAGAAGTGTTACCATTACTGTGAAAAGGAGTGGGCATAGTAGGATTTGGAATACAAGTGAGAGTATAGACCCAGGATAAATTCTCAAGTTTGTGGTCAAAGGCAAATGTTTTATGAAATGGAAGCACCAGGAAAGAACAGGTAGTGGGTGTGGCGACAGGATAATACATTGTTTAGCCTGGATGAGTTTGGAGTGTGCTTTAAGGGGCCAAAGGGAGATGCTGGGTGAGCATAGGGATGTGCACAAATGCAGAAGACAGGCTAGACATTTGGAAGCTGGAGACATGGCAATGAAACTGCAGCTTTGAGAGTCATTTGATTATCTGGGGCAATCAAATGGCCAAATACATAAACTTCAGGGATTCCGTCTAAGTGTTAGAAGAGGAGAGGACAAAAGGGAAACAGATACAGCAGTGAGGCTGATTGACTAAACCCAGGAGAGTAATGGCACCAACCCCATGTGCTTGGAGAAAGGAGAAATGGTCCTGGCAGAGAAAAGTGGACACTATCATCCCTACCTCTTCCCGCTCCTCAATGGACCACATTCCCTCCACCCAGCACTCATCAATGGGGGCCAGTCCCCAATTCAGTCTCATTTGTGTCACTGAGATGGTCACAAGAGGGTAGGAATTTCTCCAATAGACAATGGGATAGACAGGATGTTTCTATCTACAGAGCAACCCAGAATCTTCTGCGTTCTCTCAGAAGGCAGAACCAGGAAAACAACCAGGAGCAAATATAGTTCCTGATAGTTCCTGATAGTTCCTGATTCATATGTAAATGCTGATTCTCATTTAAAAGAAAGAATAAAGGGGTTTTCTGTTTTAATCACCTTCTTTTCACCCCATTGATGAGGGAGGGCTGTCTACCACACAATTTGGGGGACAGCAAGTAATGACATCTGTCACTGGACAGATGGATTAACAGATGTGTATTAGTCACATATACTCCTAAACCAAGGAAGGAGGGCAGTGCCAGCCATGCAGGCCTCACCAAGGTTGCCCTCAGGAACAGAGGGAGCAACCAGGGGCTGTGGAGGGTGGGTTATCCCCTGGTTTCCCTAGAAGGTTATGGCATGCTCGTTTAAATAATTCCATGGCTGACAGGGAACTGAAACCTGTTATTCCAGGCTGAGCAGGGTTACAAGTAGCCCCTTGACAAGGAGCATTGTTTAGCTGTGGGACCTTATCCAGGAGAGCAGAGTGGAAAGAGGTACTCGCAGATAGGCTGTTCAAGGCCTTCTCAATTTTACCAAATGTCACAGCAGCACATAATATTGAACTTTAATATTAATCCTTACACTGCATTTTCTTGATTAGGATAGGGCTCAGGCACAGGCTAGCTATTTCCATGAATATATATGTTTGTATATAACACAGTGTATCTTCATATCTGCTCTATAAATTTGGTTGGGTTCAATGAGTAGATGTTATGCCACAGGATTTGGATGGAAATACTGTCAAATTTTATCTTCTTCAAATGAAATTAAACATGGTTAAAGGCCACATATTGAGACTGGTAAGAAATCCAGTATCAGTTGTTTAAGGGAGTCCCTCCCTATTCTGTTTATAAAACAACACAATTGCCACTTTCTCTGCCCATTCAGTGATGGAGGCTCCACACCTTACATGCCATGCTGAGTCATGGGGCATCTCCCCAGGCTTCTAGTGCCAAAGAGCTCTATTCTCCCTGGAACGACCTGGTCATCTGTGCCTGTGGTCTTTTCAATTCAAAGATAATGTCATACATTCAGGGGCCCTTCAGGTATAGAATCCACAGTCCAGGAACCCCTACCAAGCCCTTCAACTTATGGGAAGCCTTTAGCCAAGAAAACAGGAATACTGTCTTAGCAGTTTATTCAATCTTATCAATTTCTAAATAAACCACCTTTCCCTGCGTCATTTTAGTCATTTTGGTATAGGCAAATGAATTTTGTTCCAGGACCTTGTTTTATCTGCAAGGTAATACAATGGTTCACAATTCTATAAAATTCACCCTCTCTTTTGTAGCTGGTCTTTCTGTGTTAGAGACTCTGGTTTTGTAGGAAAACCTTTTCTGGTCACATAGGCCATTCCTCCTGAACTTCACCACAAACCAAGAGTTCTTTTTCTGAAACTCCACTCCATGCAGTTGGTTCACAGCTCAGGGAGAAGCACATAACTGTCCATTTAGGTTCCTACAAAGGAAATGAGTTCCAGATTCCCACAGAGCTGGTCTTCAAAGTCTCACTGGGGATCCAGAAATTGTTTTATCTTCTAGCTGGAAAACACAGTGAAATGCAAGATCTGTGAGGATGAAGGAAAGCTCTTCAACTGCAGTCGTTGTTTCAGCTTCTTTCATGAGGACTGTCACATCCCACCTGTGGATCCTACGAGGTTTGTGAGATGCAGCCCCCTCTCCTTCTATGGACCTTCTTCCTGCCATGCACACTCCCAATGCAAAGTCTCTCCTTGTGAACTGATGGGCAAAGAGCAGGGTCAGAGGTACAGGGTCCAGTAATATGATGCCGGGATCTGTTTAAAGATACTGTCAACAGGTGGGTAATGTTTCCCTCTCTCCCCTGGGAGGTTGAGACAGGTGGCTGGATCCTTTCCTACATACCACTACTGTCCTTTTCAGAACTTTCCCACCTCGGACTCCTGTTCACAGGAGAGCAAATGCTACTTGTTTGTGTTCTGTGCTTATTCAGAAAAGGCAGGAAACAAGGACACTTTTCCTCATTTTCCATGTTCTCAACAGGCTAATAGAGGCACAAGGCCCCCAGGGCTTAAAGCCCATTTCTGACACTCAGGTTTCGTGGGCAGGGCTCCTTGTGCTCTCACCAGCTCAGAAAGGTAAGGGAGAGCCCATCACTCACCCAGACACCATCTTCCACCCAATAAACTGCTGCCTCTACTCTAGAGAGCTGGTTTTCACATGAGACTACTGGAGAATCTGGGAGGTGACGCTTCATTCCCTGGTTGTGCCTATCAGCCATTCCTGAAAGGAGGTCAGTGGCAGCCATGGGAACAGAGGTGTTTCTGGGACTTGCCTTGCTTACTTCCACCTGCATCACAGGATCCGTGAGTGGAGATGTACCTTCTGCACAATACAAGTGTCTTTAAGAAGTCAGCAGTGTTGCAGTGAATCTGAAGTCCTGAAGAGACAGATGGGGCCAGAAGAGAAGTTGGTGAGTTGAATTTGACCCAAGACATCTCCTTTCTGCTCACATGAGAAGTCAAACAGGAATGAGTGAGGGCAAGGGTTTCAAAGGGTTACGGCATGGCATCTAAGCTGCTCTTCTGACCATGCCTCAACCCTCAACCACACTGAAAATTCACCAGAACCTGGTTGCAGAAAGAACAAGAAGAAAAATAACTTAGCTATTATATGTTAGTGTCAATTCCTGTTCGGGGAAACTTCCAGAAGACTACTGTGGTCATGCATCTGTCTGGGCATGCATATGGGCTCATTCTCTCCAAGCTGTTTTTCATTCACAATCTCCCTCTTTTGCAGAAATGTGAATGCCTACTCCTAAAGGTCTATTACCATTTAGAGAGCAAAATTTTTCTGAATATTCCACATGAACATTATGTGAGTAACAACAACAAACCATGATTAAAAGCCTCCATAATATTACCTCATCTTGACAGGGTCACTGTGGGATCTGTGATATGAAGCCCATGGGAGGGAGAGCATGTGAGCTGTCTTTCTATTTACCTTGCATTTCCACTGGATTTTATGAAATCCACAAAAGACAGACATTCACCTGTGTCAGTAATGCTCCTATTTATATATTTTTCATCAGGTTCAAAAGGCTTCTCAATGCCTAGAGACACTTAAGGGCTTGGATGAAATCAAGAAGAGTTTAATTGAGGGACATTACCCCCAAGTGAAGGAGTTTGTGCTTAAAATGAACAACATCTTTCAGGATCATAAGGTAAGGGGCTCTCCCTGCTTCCATTTCATTTTCTACTCATTGAGTCACTCTACCTGTATTTCCTGGTACTGGGAGATTTTAGAGTTTCCCTCATCCTATGACAAGCCTATACAAGCAAGGATTCAGGAAGTGACTGGGTTTTTAAATTAAGGATTTAAGCTCAGAGAGAGCAACAGTGAATAAGGAGCTGTCTCTGCCACCAGACTCCAGGCCACTGAGAGCTAATTCCTCTCCTCAAAGGTGACAGGTGACCATTGAGAACAGTGGTGTCCTCCCTGCTCAAAACCTAAGGAAAAAATTCCTTCCTAAAGTCATGTTATCCTTCTTACCTCTCCCAAATATACTCAATCAGACCTCTCAGAGGTCCCAAACTGCAAATTCCTCTGCATGTAAATGAAACATATAACATATCACTAGAGGGGAATAGAATTGACAATGTGAGAGGAAGACCACTGATTGTCCATCTGGAATATTTGATTGTTACCTTAGATTACTTTTCTAACTCTCACTGAAACAAACAACCCAAAACCAATGACTGAGAGTACTCTGTATAGTAATTATTTCCCATTTCTGTCTAGACAACAAGAGTTAATCATGCTGTTAGGAAACAAAAGTTACTCTTAACTGCTTGAGATTTTTGTATTGTTTTGTTTTGCTTTGTTGGTTTGTTTTTGCTTGTTTTTAAATATATTTTTATTGATTTCAAAGAGAAAAGCAGAGGGAGATAGAGATATAAACATCAATAATGAGAGAGAATCATTGATCAACTGCCTCCTTCACGCCCCACACTGGGGATCGAGCCCACAACCTGGGCATGTGCCCTGACCAGAAATAAACCATGACCTCATGGTTCGTAGGTGGACGCTCAACCACAGAGCCACACCACCTGGGCTTAGCTGCTTGAGTTTTTAAACTTAATCTGTTTAATGTAACTTACGTGTTTAAAACAAGAGTTCTGATCATTTTCCAATGCACATTGTATAATGACACTGATATTGTCATTATTTTTTTCTGTGTGTTTTTTCCCCAGCACTATGACTCCGACCTAACAGAAGAGGAATTTAAGAAGAATTTCAAAGACGTCTTCGCTATTCAGTAAACAAATCAGAACAGTTCACTAGTGTAGTGGATGCTGTTGATACCCTGGAAAATCTCGATTTCAGGCAGATTTCTCATCCCTGCTGTTATGTGTATTGACTGCTTATGCCATCTCTCCCCAGTGTATTTCTTTGGGCCAAATGGAGGCATATTCACCTGAAAGTTAAATCTCTTTGTCCTGGGGGCTGGTTCCCAGCACCAAAGATGAACCAACCATGTGGAGTGATTCATGTTCCTGTGCTCCTCAGGGAATCAGGCTAGAGCTAGTCTCCAGCTATGACCACATCTTTGCTTAGCATTTCCCAGCACAGTGTCCTGCTTCCCTTATCCCTCCTCCTCCCAAGAAAATTCTCACAATAAATCACTGACTAAAGAGACTTTGTCTCAGGCTTTGCTTTTAGGGAACTCAACTTCACATTATGGTCTAGCAAGCCAGACCTAAGCATGGAGTTCTGAGCTGGATCACTGTCTAGCTAGCTGGCAACAGGTGGAATACTGTTAGTCCCTGAGGTACTAAAACAGTGCAGTTGTAAAACACATTCACCTGTATGAATGAGATATAGGGGAAGAGGCAATTGTCTAACATTTACAAAGAAATAGTAACTGTAAGAACTGTGTGATTAGATGGCTATTTCTTTTTTAAAAAACTATTTTACATATGCTTTTATTAATTTCAGAGGGAGGGGAGGAGAGGAGAAGGAAACATTAATGATGAGAGAGAATCATAGATTGGCTGCCTCCTGCAAACCCCCTACTGGGGATTGAGCCTGTAACCCAGGCATATACCCTGAACATGAATTGAACCATGGCTCAACCAGATCCATACCAGCCTGGCTAGGTGGCTATTTCTAAGCTCATTTAAAGTGTTTAAAAGAGTACATGACAAGCTTATATATTAACTACCACCTGCATCTGGAAGATACACAAGAGAAGGCCTGGTGCAGGCCCTAATTTTAAGAATGACGGACTTCTGCCCACCCCGAGTGTCTCAGTTGGTTGAGCATCCTCCTGTGAAGAGAAAAGTTTGCCTCATGGCACATACCTGGGTTATGTGTTCGGTCCTGGGTCAGGATGAGTATGAAAGGCAACTGAGAGATGTTTCTCTCTATGTCTCTCTCTCCCTCTTCCTCTGTCTAAGCATGTGCTTGGGTGAGGATTATATATATAAAAAAAAAAAAGCCGAAAGAGAACCAAGATGGCGGCATAAGGTATAAACTTGTGCATGCTGCCCCCCACAACAACATCGAAACTACAACTATAAGACAAAAAAGCTATCATCCATAACCACGGGAAAGCAGGCAGCTAATCGATGTTTCTCTCTCATCGATGTTTCTGGCTCTCTATCTCTCTCTCTTCCTCTCTGTAAAAAATCAATAAAATATATTTTAAAAAAAAAAGAAACTACCATTTTAAAAAAAAAAAAAGAGGAGAGAACCAAGATGGCGGCATAAGGTATAAACTTGTGCATGCTGCCCCCCACAACAACATCGAAACTATAACTATAAGACAAAAAAAGCTATCATCCATAACCACGGGAAAGCTGGCCGAGTGGAAGTTCTACAACTAGAAGGAAAGAAAGAAGCACATTGAGACCGGGTAGGAGGTGCAGAGGCACCAAGAACAGAGATACAAAGGCGCGTGTGAGGCAGGCTGCACCTGGATGCGCCTTTTTTTCAATTGGAAGGAGATACAAGCTCTCAAATGCACTGAGCTCGTTTAAGGCGAGATTCTGGGGTCCCAGACTCATACAGGGAGAAACTGGACTATCTTGCAGCGGTTTGGAAAGTGAGGGTGGCTTTCTCACAGAGCTGCTTGCAGGGATCATTGTTGCTGTGGGGGCGCTGGACTGCAGAGATGCGGAGTTGCAGAGACTCAAGGAGTCCTGGAGACACTGATGACAGCCATTGGAGACACTGACGACAGCCATTGCTGTTTGCTCCGCCAAGGTGATTCTCTGAGACCCCACCCCACTCAAATTACATCCCCTCCCAAGCTGTGCTCAGCAGCGCAAAGGAATCACCTGGGCTTTTGCAGCCTAATCTAACTTCAGCTGTGTCAGAGAGCTCCAAAAACTTCCAAATCCCAAACAAAGAGGAGAAACCTGCTGATATCGCTGTAGCTCCTGCTGGGTGGACTCATACATTGGCTGACTTGGAGATCCAGGAGCCAGGGTACCCCTGGTCAGATACCAGATTTCAACTCCTCACATCCATAAGGGACACACTCAAGAGGCAGACAGAATCAGTGAGCACCAAAGCCCCACTGAAGCAAGTCCTGCCTCATAAGGGTGTCTCTAGCACAGCAGTTCTTCTTATAGACACAGTGGGTCCTCACAGTCAGCCAGAAATTCGAAGACAAAGAAACATGTCACAAATGAAAGAAATGGAGGAAAGCAAACTAATGGAGGACATAGAGTTCAGAACCACAGTTATAAGATTATTCAAGAATCTTCTACAAACCTCCAAGGAACTTAGTGAGACCTTCAAGGATCTTAATGAGAATGCCAACAAAAATTGCAAAGGACCAGTCAGAAATTAAACATACACTGACTGAAATAAAGAATAATATACAGAGATCCAACAGCAGACGAGAGGATCCCAAGAATCAAGTCAAAGATTTAAAATATGAAGAAGCAAAAAACACCCATCCAGAAAAGCAAAATGAAAATAGAATCCAAAAATATCAAGATAGTGTAAGGAGCCTCTGGGACAACTTCAAACGTACCAACATCTGAATTATCGGGGTGCCAGAAGAAGAGAGAGAACAAGATACTGAAAGCCTATTAGAAGAAATCATGACAAAAAACTTCCCCTACCTGATGAAAGAAATAGACTTACAAGTCCAGGAAGTGAAGAGAACTCCAAAGAAGAGGAATCCAAAGAGGACCACACCAAGACACATCATAATTAAAATGCCAAAGGCTAAAGACAAAGAGAGAATCTTAAAAGCAGCAAGAGAAAAACAGTTAGTTACCTACAAGGGAGCACCCATACGACTGTCAGTTGATTTCTTAACAGAAACTATGCAGGCCAGGAGGGAGTGGCAAGAAATATTCAAGGTGATGAATAGCAAGAACCTACAACCATGATTACTGTACCTAGCAAAGCTATCATGTAGAATTGAAGGTCAGATAAAGAGCTTCACAGACAAGAAAAAGCTAAAGGAGTTCATCACCACCAAACCAGGTTTATATGAAATGCTGAAGGATATTCTTTAAGAAGAGGAAGAAGAAAAAGGGAAAGATAAAAATTATGAACAACAAAGGAACAACAAATACATATCTATCAACAAGTGAATCTAAAAATTAAGTCAATAAAGAAATCTGATGAACAGAATAAATTGGTGAATATAATAGAAGCAGGGGCATAGATAGGGAGTGGACTGAAATTCTCAGGGGGAAGGGGGTGTGGGGGGTGCGGGAAGAGATTGGACAAAAATCTTACACCTATGAATGAGGACAGTGGCAGGGGGTAAGGGCATGGGGTGGGGTGGGAACCAGGTGGAGTGGAGCTATGGGGGGGGGGGAGAGCAACATCTGTAATAATATGAACAATAAAGATTTATTAATTTAAAAAAAAGAATGATAGAACTTCAGAGAAGACTGAATTCTAAGCTCAGCTTGGCCTCTTGTGCCCAATCCCTGATAAAGAAAACATCAAGCCCTGAAACTCAGAATGGGGTTTTCTAAGTAGATGCACCTGAGAACTCTGAACTCTAGATCCTTCTGAACCCACTGTCCTGCAAGAGAGAACCCTGTCCCTGTTGCTAGACAGACCACTGCCCTAACCACCCCCCCCCCATTTTGCCTGAACTAAGATTATACAGAGTTTTCTCAGCAAGACCAAACTAGGAATATACTAGATGAGCCTGCTGGCTGAAGAGATAGTTTACTCCAACAGAGCTGCAGGTCTGGCCAATGTGTACTGACTGTCACAGCAAGATGAGTAATTTGTGTAATGGGAAGCAATATGTCATCCAAAGAGATTATAAATAGATGATCAGATGGCTGAAATAGGCATCTGCCATCCCTATTTTATATTCTAACATAGTTTTTCCAGGATTCACTCCCACACACAACCACTGAGCCCTGCTGGCCAGCCAGTCTGGTCCTTTAGAAAGCTAATCCAGAGAACCCAGATAGCCATGGTGACAAGCCTATGGTTCAGGTGACCCATGGAACCATATCTATAACTCTATCTTATTAGCAGAGCCCCGCCAATGGCCTATCCAGTTGATTAATACAGCCTATGCCCACATCCATTCAGGCAGCCTAGCTTCACCCAATGAGAAATCCTGGAGGTGACTCTGCTCAACGTGGAACAGTCTCTATCCCCATCCAATGCAGTATGCCACTGGAGGACCCTCTCAATCAGAAAATTTAGCCAATAACCATGTCCAACATCAGAGAAAAGCCAGAAAGTTAACTTATTGTGAAGCCCACCCTGTAGCACAGCCAAATTCAGGGAACAACCAATGGCATCACCAGATCTCAGATCACAATCGAAGGCCCAGTATGAGTGTGAAGCCCTTATAGTAGCCCCAACTGAGCATTAAGTCCAGCCAGAGACACCATCAGACTAGGGAACACAGCTTGAAACTCTACCCAACCAGGAACTATTGCAGAGCCCAGCCTGTAACGCTGACAAATTGCAGAGTGCAACATTTGGCACCAACATACCACAAAACACAAGCTGAAACCTCCCTCAACAAGAGGTGATTGTAGAGCTCAGAAAGTGGACCCATTAAGCCCCAGAGCACAGCCAGAAGTTGTGCCTGATCAGGGAGCCCAACCTGCAAGTTCACCAAACCACAGAGCTCAGCCATCATCCAACCACCAACATCAGAGCACAGGCACTGGCCTTCCCAACTGAGAACCTGATGACATATCCATCTTCCCATGCATGCTATCAGCTCTCCTGTACTGTATTCCAACCTGAGCTGACTAATGAAGGCATTTTTCTGGTGAAGTGAACCTGTAAAGTTTATGAGAGGAGATTGCTTATTTATGTGCACTGATACCAAACAAAAGGAATCAAGGATCATGGATATTTGGGTAAACATTGCACTACTACAAAAAAAAAACTAATAAATTCTAATAACTACCCTTAAAGAAATGGGGGGGGATATATAAGATGTCTGACAAAGAATTTAGAAAAATCCTCTTAAAGCAGTTCAGTGAACTATAAGAACCCATAGACAGACAACTTAAAAAAAAATGAACCAAATGAGAAGTTTAACCAAAAAAAGAAACTATAAAAACAAACCAATCCAACCAGAAATTCCCAGTCGGGGCACATGCCTGGATTGGGGGCTCATTCCCTAGTGGAGGGGAGGGTGTGCAGTAGGCAGCCAATAAATGATTTTCTCTCATCATTGATGTTTCCATCTCTATCTCCCTCTCCTTTCCTCTCTGAAATCAATAAAAACATATTTTTTTAAAGTCTTAAAAAGTAAAATAAATAAGTAAAAAGGACTTTTTAAGTGGCCTGGAACAAATTTATTGAAATCAATAAGAATAGCTATTCTGGAATCTTTAATTTAGGCAGAAGTCCTTTGTGCATCCTTCTCTGAGTGTATCCCTCTGAGTCCCTCTGTGCAGGGACAGTTTAACTGATCCTTCTCCCCTGGTGGCGCTTCCTTATGACATCCCTCTCCTGTTTCACAACCACTGAGTCTTCACGAAGCTTCAGGGGCCACCTCCACTGCTTCTGTTCCATTCAGCAACTCTGAGATCCCATCCATGGATCCTCCACTCAACAGAAGCACCCACTTACAAGCCAAAAGAAGCAAAGGCCGCTGCCCAATGGCCACCTTCTGTGTGCTGAGTGGAGATCATTAGAATGAGCTAAGTGTATGACTTTTCTGGCTACATATGCATCGCTTGGCTATCCTAAGGTTCAGGACATTCACCAACCGGTGGTCCGCAGACCACTGGTGGTCCGTGAGGTCCAAAAGGGTCACCATGATTAGTAATGGATGAAGGGGGAACTTGCAGAAATATTAAGAGTGGAGCTTCACTGTTCATTCAATGGCCTCCTTCACTGGTACATCCCAGCTTCTTGTGGTGCCCAGCCCAGCTAACACTCTGGGTCTCACTGGGAGACCCCAGGTCGAGGTAACTCCCAAGAAACATTCCTCCCCCTTCCTAAGGGCAGGACTGACACCTACAGCCTTGCATTTTTCTTATGAGGCAAGTGTGATGTGGAAATGCCTAGTCCCAATGATGGCAGCAAGATTCCACCAGGATTCCCAGGATTAAATGTGGTGAACCCCATAAAAGGTCAGCCTGATTTTTCAGTCACACAGTTGGGCATCTGAGTCAATAAGAGTTGGGTGAGGTTAAGACACTAAGGTTCTGATCCTCCTGGAGGCAGAGAACCCTACTGGTGGAGGAAGGTGAAGACAATCCCCCAGGGGGACAGGGGTTGGGGCATGGCAGATATGATACCCCACAACTTCCTTAAAATCTCACATTTTCTCTTAATCAGTCACTCTATGTCATTCATTTTTTAACTTGTTTAATAATTTAATTGCTCTACATAGCTCACCACCTAGTAAAATCAACATGTCTGGCAGGGATGTCAGAATGATTCTCTTGAGTGCACCCTAGGAATGCCAGTCTCAAACCAAGGAGGAGCAAGTTTGAGCAGTTCTGCCTCCAGGAAGGTGAAAAAGGCAAGGTCACTGTGGGGCTTCAGGACAGAATGAACCTCTCTGGGAAACAGAGGGGTTCTGAGGGGGTAGGAGGGGCCACAGTTTCAGGACCCCCCTCAATTTTAAACCCATACTTCTCTGTCCATGTCATAAGTTGGTTTTTGTGCTCATGAACTGCCAAATATCAAAATTACCTCAAAATCAAATCCATAAGTCATTTCACCTTTATTTAGATAGAAATAATGGTGCTCCTATTGCTAATTTATAGGGTTTAGATATACACAATCTTGAGAGAACAGGGATAACATGTCCCCCCTTCATCCATTACTAATCATGGTGACCCTTTCGGACCTCGTGTACCACCAGTGGTCTAACAATCTTGAGAGATAAGGGATTGTTAGTTTTGGTTTCTCTAAACAGGCAATCAGATGCAGTTCTAAAGAGGCTGTAGGTTTCATTCCTGCCCTCAGGGAGGTGGGGGGATGTTTCTTGGGTGTTACCTTGACCTGGGTCTCCCAGCTGGTCCCGGAGTGTTAGCTGGGCACCACAAGAAGCTTGGATGTACCAGTGAAGGAGGCCATTGAATGAACAGTGAAGCCCCACTCTTAATATTTCTGCAAGTCCCCCCTTCATCCATTACTAATACCATGCCCGACCAATAGGGGGAAGTGCAGATGTGGCTGGAGTCAAGTCTGGGAGGAAAGGGCTACCCAGCTGATGGTAATGGGGACTCTTAGATGCTAAATGAGAAATGTGATGGCAGTAACAGGGTCCTTCCTTTGTTTGTGTCCACACCGTGTGTCTGAGGCTGGGTGGTCATGAGAGAGAGGCATTCTGTGATTTCAGGGGGTTTCAGGGTGTGTGGTGCTAACCAGCAGTAACCAGGGTACTGTAATGGGGTGACCCACAGAGACAACCACCAGGGACTCAGATCAAGATTTAGGAGCCTTTATTAAGCTGGCCAGCGACTACAGTTACAGCACCCTGCCAAAGCAAAGGCTGAACTGCAGTGCCAACTACAGGAGTTACAGCATTTTTATTTGCAAAAACCACAAAGTTAGTTAAAAGCCTTGTTTACACAATTTGTTCCCGACATAGTACAGCATCAGTACAGTGACCTCTTTCCTATCTATGTGCTCTAGGAACAGAGAGTACAGCGTGCCGAAACCCGGCCGAAGCGCCAGCACATTCCTATCTATGTGTTTTAGGAACAGAGAGCACAGCATGCCCCGCCTGGCCGAAGCGCCAGATATGCAGCCCAGCACAGGTACCACGAAAATCTATCCTTGTTCCGTTCTGGATACAGGTCACTAACTTCCCCTGAGGTGGAGCCCAGGGCTCCAAATAAAGGGCTGTAGTGATGGTGGCGACTGTGGGTTGGGACAGGCTATGGGGCCCTGATCCAGCCTCCTTCCTCTTCGGCATGCAGAGTGGTGTTTCTCATGCATAGCCCTAGACCTTTTGAATGTGGCCCAGATAGGATTACTGTGCTCCCCTATAGTTTCCTACTCTTCTGCATGCCTTAACTTAACCTCATTCCTTAACCTCTTCTTCCTCTGCCCAGATGTCTCTTCCAGACCCCTTTTCCAAGGATTTGGTGCCTTCTCTATAGAGATAATCACATTTCCCCTCCAACAACCCATCTGGATTCTTACCAGCTTTGTAGGAAGACTCAGGAATCCACAACTGTACCCACACTGAACCCAGTCACAAAGGTTCTACTAAGTTCTACCACACCCCAGTCCCTAAAAACTGAAATATTGCCATTGAGTGCCATCAAGTCTACACAACCATGCAATTGCCAGGGGTATGATTCCCCACCTCTTTACCCATCTAGGGCATAAATGGACAAGAACTCAAGGAGCAAGACATACACCCAGGTGCTTGACTCCTTTCAAGGTGTTTGTTTCCCCGCCCCCCCCCCCCTATCCCCCGCAAAAAAAAAAAATGCATGCCTTTCCACCTGAATTCCAAACCAACTGACAGGCAAAAACATGAGACAGATGGGGAGCAAAATACCAGCTTTCTTCCTCATAAAAGCTGGGGACATGGTTTGGATGTGTGTCAAAAAATAATTCCTCAATCTGAACCCCAGAACTGGGCTTATCCACAAGGCCCAAGGCTGCTCCAATCAACCACACACATTCCTTACACCCCAGATCGCTGTCCCTGTGCACTGGAGCTCAGAGGAGCACAGAGCCTTTGCCCTCCAGCAGGATGAGTCCAGGGAGACCCACCAAGGAGCAGACTCACCTTCACAGAACTCCCAGCCTCAGAGACTCCCTAGGAAGAAAGGAGGGCAGGGAGGCCAGGAGTCCTGCTGACTGATGGGCCACATCCCAGAAGGGGCCATCGGTGTGGGGCCTGAGTGCTCCCACTTGGGTCCCAGGTGCCCCTCCTCTCCATTTCTGCATCCAGGGAGGTGCCAGGTCTTCATCCTCTGCACCAGAGGCTGCTGATGCTATTGCCTCCGCTTCCTCCTGCCCCTGAATTCTCAGGTCTGAGACTCTGCCTCCTCTCATAGACAAACCCTGTCCCCACAGGATCTCCCAGGCTAGAGACTCAGCCCATTACTGTGGTCTGAATGGAAGCTGCTCCTGGTGAACCTAAGGAAGCATGTCCCCTGGGTTTTTTCTCTGCCCCTTGTCCCTTTTGAGTCACTGCCTCTCCTGCTCTCCAGGTTTCCAGGCCCATAGCTAGACTATTTTCCTGTTTTTGGAGTCATTGCTCAAACAAGAAGACTCCTGGGGGCTGGCCCTGCCCCTCCCCTTGGGTCCTCCTCCCCTTGCCTCCTGCTCCTGACTGTCCCTTTTTGTCCTCCATTTCTGCTGCCACATGTCCTGATGGCTGAGAACTACTGCAGGGCTGCAGAAGGAGGGAGATATGTCTGAAAACACTCAGAAAGTTAGTTTCACTTTTTCCCATTTGGGAGGAGCTCTCCCTGGGTGATTGTACACACTTCCTGCTCAGGACTGGGCAGCCACACTAGATGTAGGCTGGGGACACAGGAGGGCTGCAGGCCCAGAAAGGGCCCAGGGCAAGATGATGGCCAGTGCGGGCACTGAACTCAGCACCAGGTCAGTCTCTGTCTCCCTTCCTTTAACTTTCTCTCAGGCTGTGCTGCTGCTTTAGTGTGTGTCATTAGACACTCGTGTAAACCTTGACCTCATTCTGCTTTTCAAGAACACTTGTGTGCAATGTAATGAAATGCAGGAATACCAGTGAGGGAATCAGATCTTTAAACTGCAGAGGGACAGCTGCTGGTGTGAGTACAGTTGCACAACCAACAGGACTCTTGTCTTACAGCTACTTCTCAGCTGGCAGCCCATCTGGACTCAGCTGTCATTTCTGATGCTTTGAGACGGGATTTGTTATTTTTTCATGATGTCTGAATGCTCTCATTTTCCTCAGTCCTCCTTTGCCTTAACTTAGGCTGTTCTAAAGAAGGTACTTTAGAAAATACAAAATTCCATGGTCTCCTACCTGAACTAGGGAGTGGCCAGCCTGGGCTTATTCTCATCTCTGGCTAAGGGTCTGGGTTCTTCCCCCAGGGATCTTAATCTAAGGGAGTAAAAGGAAGAGGAAAGACAAGATGGGAAAGAATAATGTAGGTTGAGTATTTTCATCTGTACTTTGAATTTCTGCTTAGTAATGGGTTATATCTCTGACAAGGCAATGGCTAGAAATTCAGTTCTTTTCTCTAGTAATGGGTCAGAAATAACATCCTATATAATAAAGCAGTGATATGCAAATTGACCGTCATGCCCCTCACACATGATGGTCACTCCCATGTGGTCACAAGATGGCTGCCACAAGATGGCCTGCAGGGGAGGCCAGCAGGGGAGAGAGGGCAGTTGGGGGGGACCAGGCCTGCATGGGAGGGCAGTTAGGGGCAATTGGACTGTCAGGGGAGCAGTTAGGCTTCGGCTTTGATCATGCTGGCAGGGGAGTGGTTAGGGGGTGATCAGGCTGGCAAGCAGGTGAACAGTTGGGAGCCAGCAGTCCCGGATTGTGAGTTGGACATCCCCTGAAGGGTCCCAAATTGGAAAGGGTGCAAGCTGGGCTGAAGGATACCCACCCCCGTGCATGAATTTTGTGCACCAGGCTTCTAGTTACTTAATATGTTTGATTGGATATATTTTTAATACAAAAGAAACATATTACACAATCTTGGTCATAAAATTTCAAATGACATGGATGTATGTAGAAGGGAAAAGTTCTATTTTACCACCCACCCCACTGTAGCTTCCAATTCTGGTCCAGTTGAGTATTGTGGGCATGGCATTTTTATATCTTTCCCTTCACATTTACACATATAACTTATTTTTCTAAAAAATAATATGTGTCTTGTTTTTTGTTGAATAAGATTATTTTTTAGAAACCATTCTGCATGTTACATTTAAAAATTTTTAATATTAAAATTATCAGAGGTCTTTTCATGTTAATAAACATATGGATCCTCCTCACTCTTAACAGCTGCATATTACACCATGGAACTGATATGCCAAAATTTTTAAATTATGTTCCATTTAAACCATTTATGTTGATTTCAGTTGTTTACTGTTACCAACAAATCGCAATAAATAACAATTATACATTTCTTTGTTTTTTTGCGTATGTACAATTGTTTGTCCTATGTCAAAAACCAAAAGGTAAAATTGTTGAGGTAAGGAGAACTAATATTTAATTGTTTACAGATCCTACCAAATTTCCTTCCTAGTGGCTGAACCACTATATTCTGCTACCATTAGCCATGAGCCATCTCTCCACACCCAGACTTCACAGAGGTGCCAAATAAGGGAATGCATCCTGTTCATTTGCATTCTCAGATTACATGGTCGGTTGAACAGGTTTTTGTGCCTATTGGCCATTTACAGTTAATTGCCTGGTCTGTCAATTGCTGGTTTATTTTGGGCCAATGTAATCAGTTGAGATGATTGTCCTTTCTTTAATGGTAAGAGAGTGTTTGCTGCCCTAGACAGTTTGGCTCAGTGGATAGAGCGTCGGCCTGTGGACTGAAGGGTCCCAGGTTCGATTCCGGTCAAGGGCATGTACCTTGGTTGTGGGCACATCCCCAGTAGGGGGTGTTCAGGAGGCAGCTGATCTATGTTTCTCTCTCATTGATGTTTCTAACTCTCTATCCCTCTCCCTTCCTCTCTGTAAAAAATCAATAAAAAATAAAAAAAGAGAGTGTTTGCTATGTAATCTGGACTTTATAAATATACTTCCTTGTCTTTTAACTGTTTTATGGTGGCTTATATCTTATTAAAGCTTTCAAATTTAGAGCAAAAAATTATTATAGTACTGATTTTATAAGATAGATGCACCCTTATTATTACAAACTAGGGGCCCAGTTCATGAATTCGTGCACCTTGAAAGGAACTGTGGGCCATGAGGTTGTGGTGGGCACAGAGGCAGGTCTCAGTCCATCCTCCCCTCCCACCATGGCCCCTGATTCCCTGTCTGCCAGCAGTCCCACTCCCACTGCCGTCGCTCCTATGTGCTGACGGTGCTGACCCTGCTCGCACCTGCTGACAGCGTCGAGCAATCGGGACCAACCCCAGGCTCCAGCAGCGGGTGCAAACAGGGCCGGCACCAGCAGTCAGTGTCAGCAGTGGCTCCAGGGCTGGCAGCAGTTGTGAGCAGGGCCCATGCCAGCAGCAGGTGCGAGTGCCAGCAGGGACCACAGCATGTGGGAGCAAAGAATTTTCAGTAACCACCAGAGGCTCGCCCCAATGATAGTGACCAGTGCCCCGCCTTGGTCTGGTGCCCCTGCTCACCTGCTTCACCATCTTGCCATGGCCAATGCCCTCTATGTTCCACACTCTGCCACCTACTGTCAATGCCTGCCATATTCCATGCACACCCTCTGGTGGTCAGTGCACACCATAGTGAACGGTTGTTCAGTTGTTCAGTTGTCCTGCCATTCAGTCTATTTGCATATTAGCCTTTTATTATATAGGACTAGAGGCCCGGTGCATGAAATTCATGCACACTGAGGTCCCTCAGCCCAGCCTGCACCCTCTCGCAATCCGGGACCCCTCAGAGGATGTCCAACTGCCAGTTGGACATCCCTCTCAATCCGGGACCGCTGGCTCCTAACTGCTCATCTTCCTGCCTTCTTGATCACTCCTAGCCACTCACCTGCCAGCTGGATCGCCCCTAACTGCTCGCCTGCCTGCCTGATCACCCCTAACTGCCTCTGCCTGCCTGTCTCATCGCCTCTAACCACCTCTGCCTTGGCCCCCACTGCAGCAGCTTCATCTGGAAGGACGTCCAGAATGATGTCCGGAAGGTCATTCAGCTGTCCAGTGTATTTAGCATATTACACTTTTATTATTATAGACTAGAGGCCTGGTGCACAAAGTCAGTTCTCAGGGGAAGGGTATGGATTCAATTGCTCGATCAAACCTAACATTCCAGCTTTTTTCTTTTATGGAATAGGGACAAAGTTCATATCTTCTGTATTTACTTCCTGCTGAGGGTGACATCAAGATCACAGAGGGTTGGACTTTGATAGTAGTCAGCTGGATGAGTGGTCAAAGCAGCATGATTTCCCCCAGGAAACTGGTTGGTGAAAGCTTGAAAGCAGTCCTGCTGAGTGACAGGAAGTAAAAGCTGGTCCTGAGGTTGTCACAGTGTCACTTGTCTGGTTTTGCTGTTTTTCTGGGCCTGGAGCTGAAATACAACTGAGGCCTGGGGTTATCATAGGGTGATACAACTTAGGGTTATCTTAGGGAGGAAAAGATAAGAGGTCTTATTTGCCTGACTAGTTATTTGCTAGGGGAGGGTAATTTACCCTGGGGGCAAGGTTCTTATTTTCCCAGTTTTAACCCTTGCTAGGCATCTGGAGCTTTCTGCCCTGGTGAGTTTCTACACCTGTACCTGGCCCAAATTCCTTGCTTTGGGGGTCAGAGGGATGATGAGGCCTGGGCACAAAAGGAGGTTGTGATGGAGTCTAGGGGTGGTATTTCCTGAGTACAAGTAGGGCTTGTAACCTGGTGGAGACAAAATATTTTATAATTTTAGTATTATTGAGGCAAGAGCTAGAAGAACAAGAATTATGACAAATGGTCTGCTGGAGGGAAAGAGACATTAATTTGGAGGGTTGTAGTCTAATATACCAAAATGAGGTTTATTCTCAAATCATTTACTCTTAAGTGTCCTTAGTTTAGGGAAGATAAGATTTTCTAGATGTCTACAAACAGCTTGGTATCTGGATTAGAGGGTTGCAAACTGCTGTTATACTATCTCAGTTTCCCTGTTCTGCTTGTTTTAACATTTCTCCTTCTAAAACTTTCAAGAATATTCTTACAACTTTAACTTACTCTCTTTTTCCTTCAGAATGCATGTCCATGCCTTATCCTTCTATTGTCAACTCTTAGAAATCTTAATTTTCCAATGATAACCAAAAAGTAAACAGCCAGCATATCTCTCTCTTTTTAAATTGTTGTTTTATTGTTTAAAGTATTACATATGCCTCTTTTTCCCCTATTGATTCCCCCCGCCCCAAGCCACTCCTTCCCCTGAGGGCAAGCCTGCATCACCCCAGTGTCTGTGTCCATTGGTTATGCTAATATGCATGCATGCAAGTCCTTTGGCTGATCTCTAACCCCAATTCCCCTGCCATTTGTCTCTGGATCTATTTTTGTTCATCCATTTATGTTGATCATTATATCCTACATATGAGTGAGATCATGTGATATTTATCTTTCTCCAACTGGCTTATTTTGCTTAGCATAATGCTCTCCTGTTCCATCCATGCTGTTTCAAATGGTAAAAGTTCCTTCTTTTTATATAGTAGTATTCCTTTGTGTAGATGTACCAGAGTTTTCTAATCCACTCCTCTGTTGATGGGCACTTACGCTATTTCCAAATCTTAGCTATGGTAAATTGTGCTGCTATAAACACAGAGGTGCATATATCCTTTCTGATTGGTGTTTCTGGTTCTTGGGATATAATCCTATAAGTGGAATTACTGGGTCAAATGGGAGTTCCATTTTTAATTTTTTTAGGAAACGCCATACTGTTTTCCACAGTAGCTGCATAGTCTGCATTGCCACCAGCAGTGCAGGAGGGTGTTTTTTTTTCTCCACATCCTCGCCAGCACTTGTCGTTTGTTGATTTGTTGATAGCCATTCTGACATGTGTGAGATGGTATCTCATTATTGTTTTGATTAGTGACTTTGAGCATGTTTTCATATGTCTATTGGCCTTATGTATGTCTTCTTTTGAAAAGTGTCTATTTAGGTCCTTTCCCATGTTTTGATTGGATTGTTTATTTTCCTTTTGTTAAGTTGTATGAGTTCTCTGTAAATTTTGAAGATTATACCCTTATCTGAAATAGCATTGGCAAATATGTTCTCCCATGCAGTGGGCTTTGTTGTAGTTTTATTGATGGTTTATTTTGCTGTGCAGAAGCTTTTTATTTTGATGTCGTCCCATTTGTTTATTTTCTCCTTAGTTTCCATTGCCCTAGGAGCTGTATCAACAAAGATATTACTATGACATATGTCTAATATTTTGCTGCTATGGATTCTTCTAAGATTTTTATGGTTTTCCATCTTACATTTTAGTCCTTTAGCCATTTGGAGTTTGTTTTTGTATATGGTGTAAGTTGGTGATCTAGTTTCATTTTTTTTAATGTTTCTGACCAAATTTCCCAACACCATTTGTTGAAGAGACTATCTTGACTCCAATGTATGCTCTTGCCTCCTTTGTCAAATATTAATTGAGCATAATGGCTTGGTTCAATTTCTGGGTTCTCTGTTCTGTTCCATTGGTCTATATATCTGTTTTTATGCCAGTACCAGTTTTGAGAACCATGGCTTTGTAATATAGTTTGATATCTGGTATTGTGATCCCTCCAACTTTGTTCTTTCTCAGGATTGCTGTGGCTATTCAGGGTCTTTTTTTATTCCAGATGAATTTTTGGAGAGTTTGTTCTAGGCCATTGAAATATACCCTTGGTATTTTAATGGGGGTTTCATTGAATCTGTAGATTGCTTTGGGTAGTATGGAAATGATGTTGATTCTACCAATCCATGAACATGATATGTTCTTCCATTTGTTTATGTCTTCCTCTATCTCTTTTTTCAATGTCATATAGTTTTCCGAGTACAAGTCTTTTACCTCCTTTGTTAAGTTCATTCATAGGTATCTTAATTTTTTTGTTGCAATGGTAAATGGGGTTGTTTTTTTTCATTTCTCTTTCTGTGAGTTCATTATTGGTGTATAAAAAGGCCATAGATTTCTGGGTGTTGATTTTTATTCCTGCTACATTGCTGAATTCATGTAGTTTTCTGATGGAGACTTTGGGGATTTTTATGTACACTATCATGTCATCTGCGAATAAGGACAGTTTTACTTCTTCTTTTCCAATTTGGATGCCTTTTATTTCTTCTTCTTGTCTGATTGCTATGGCTAGCACTTCCGGTACTATATCAAAAAGGAGTGGTGAAAGTGGGCATCCCTGTCTTGATCCTATTCTTAGGTGAAATGGATTTAGTTTTTGCCCATTAAGTATGATGTTGGCTGTAGGTTTGTCATATAAGGCTTTTATTATGTTGAGGTATGACCCCTCTATTCTCACTTTGCTGAGAGTTTTTATCAAGAATTGGTGTTGGATATTGTCAAATGCTTTTCTTCATCGATTGATATAATTATGTGATTTTTATCTCTCAATTTATTTATGTAATGTATCACTTTTATTGACTTGCAGATATTGTACCATCCTTGCATCCCTGGAATAAATCCCACTTGGTCATGGTGCATGATCTTTCTAATACAATGCTGGATCCGTTTTGCTAGAATTTTGTTGAGAATTTTAGCATCTATATTCATCAAGAATATTGGCCTGTAGTTCTCTTTTTTTGTGATGTCTTTATCTGGTTTTGGAATTAGGGTAATGCTGGCTTCATAGAAAGAGCTTGGAAGAGTGCCTTCCTCTTGAACTTTTTGGAATAGTCTAAAAAGGATAGGTTTTAGTTCTTTGAATGGTTGGTAGAACTCCCCTATAAAGCCATCTGGACCAGGGCTTTTGTTTGCTGGACAATTTTTGATTACTGTTTCTTACTGCTTCAATTTCTTTGGTAGTTATTAGCCTATTCACGTTCTTTTATTCTTCCTGACTGAGTTTTGGGAGCTTGTATTTTTCTAAGAATATGCCCATTTCATCTAGGTTGTCCAGTTCGTTAGAATAGAGTTGTTTAAAGTAAAGCATGTCCCAAAATTAACGCAAGAAGTAATTGTGATGGAAAATACAGGTTTATAATTAAAAATTGTAAATTTTTTATTGATTCATAAAGAATACAGTATAAGGTTATGTATGAAATAGCATATCGGGTAAATGGCCTCCAAGGCTTTGCTGCAACATACGCACTCTTTTGTTGAAATTTTCCATGACCGTTTTGCATAAATGTGGCTGAATTTCATTGATACAGCGCTCAATTTCCTCCTTCAAGGTGTGGGTGGTCCTGGGCTTGTTAGCATAAACCTTAGACTTCAAAAAACCCCAAAGGAAAAATGTCCAACAGCGTTAAATCGCATGATCTGGGCGGCCAATTCTGATCACCAAAACGGAAAATTACACTACCAGGAAATGACTCATGCAGCAAATTGAATTGTTTCTCAGGCTGTATGGCATGTGGCACCGTCTTGTTGAAACCACATGTCGTCCACATCCATATCTTGCAATTTAGGCACACAAAAAAATGGACTATCATGTCACAATAGCGAGCACCATTAACTGTTATTGCCTGAGCAGCCGCATTTTCAAAGAAGAATGGTCCGATGATGCCTCCAGCCCAAAATCCGCACCAAACAGTGAGATGTTGTGGATGCATTTGTTTCTCAGCAATCACTCATGGATTTTCTGAACCTCGAATGCGACAATTTTGTCGATTAACCAAGCCATCAAGATGAAAGTAAGCCTCATCAAAATTCAGCCACATTTATGCAAAATGGTCATGGAAAATTTCAACAAAAGAGTGCATATGTGCCAGCAAAGCCGTGGAGGCCATTTACCTGATACACTATTCCATACATAACCCTATACTGTATACTTTATGAATCAATAAAAAATTTACAATTTTTAATTATAAACCTGTATTTTCTATCAAAATTACTTCTTGCGTGAATTTTGGGACACCCTTTATTTTTTCGTAATCCTTTGTATTTCTTGGTTGTTACTTCACCTCTTTTATTTCTGATTTTGTTTATTTGGGTCCTCTCTCTTTACTTCTTGGTGAGCCTGGCTAGAGGTTCATCAATCTTATCTTTTCAAAGACCCAGTTCTTGGTTTTGTTGATCTTTTGTTTTTTTGTCTTGTTTTGTTTTTTTGGTCTCTATGTAATTTAGTTCTGCTCTGATCTTTATTATTTCCTTCCTTCTGCTTATGCTGGGCTTTTCTTGTTGCTCTCTTCCTAATTCTTTGAGTTGTAGGGTTAGATAATATATTACCAATTTTTCTTGTTTTTTGAGGTAGGCCTGTAGAGATATGAACTTCCCTCTCAAGACTGCTTTCACTGTGTCCCATAGATTTTTGGATTGTTGTGTTTTCATTGTCATTTGTTACCAGGATGCTTTTTATTTCTTCTTTGATCTCTTTGGTAACCCAATCATTGTTTAATAGCATGCTATTTAGCTTCCAGGTGTTTGATTTTTTTCATTGTTTTTATTGTAGTTGATTTCTAATTTTATGCCACAGTGATCTGAGAAGATGCTTGATATGAGTTCTATCTTCTTGAATTCGAAGAGACTTTGCCTGTGTCCCAATATGTGGTCTATCTTTGAAAATGTCCCATGTGCACTTGAGAAGAATGTATATTCTGTTGCTTTGAGGTGAAATATTCTGAAGATGTCAATTAATTCCATCTGACCTAGTGAGTCATTTAGGATTGATGTTTCTTTGTTGATTTTTTGATTAGAGGATTTATCCAGTAGTGTTAGTGGGGTATTAAAGTACCCTATAATGAGTGTATTGCTTCAATCTCTCCCTTGATATCTTCCAGAAGTTTTTTTTATGTATTTGGGTGCTCCTGCATTGGGTGTATATATATTTACCAGAGTTATATCCTCTTGTTTAATTGCTCCCTTTAGTATTATGAAGTGGCCTTCCTTATCTCTTGTTATGGCCTTCACTTTAAAATCTAATTTGTCAGATATAAGTATTTATACCCCAGCTCTTTTTTTTCATTTTTATATACCTGAAAAAATTTTTTCCATCCCTTCACTACCAGTCTGTGTGAATCCTTTGTTCTGAGGTGGGTCTCCTGTAGACAGCAGATATATGGGTCATGTTTTCTTATCCATTCAGCTACCCTATGTCTTTTGATTTGGGCATTTAATTGATTTACATTTAAAGTTATTATTAATAGGTGCTTGTTTGTCACCATTTTTATTCTTTATGCCTGTGTTCCTTCTTCCCTTCATATTTCTTCTTTTTACAACAGTCCCATTAGCATTTCTTGCATTGCTGATTTGGTGGTAATAAACACCCTTAGTCCTTTTTTTGTCTGTGAAGCTCCTTATTTCACCTTCAATTTTGAATGATATCCTTGCTGGGTATAGTATTCTTGGATTCAGACCCTTTTTTGCATCACTTTGTATATTTCATTCCATTCTCTTCTGGCTTGATGTGTTTCCATTGAGAAATCAGTTGACAGTCTGATGGGCAATCCCTTATAGGTAACTTTCTGTCTCTCTCTGGTAGCCTTTAATATTCTTACTTTGTCATTGGTGTTTGCCAATTTAATTATAATGTGTCTTGGTGTAGGGCTTGTTTGGGAATCTGTGAGCTTCTTGGAGTTGTGTGAGTTTTTTCTTCCCAATATCAGGGAAGTTTTCTGTCACTATTTCTTCAAACAGGTTTTCTATTGCTTGCTCAATTTCCCCTCCTTCTGGCACCACTATTATGCAAATGTTGTTTCATTTCCAAAGCTCCCTTAGGTTTTCCTCCTGTTTTTTAAGGTTTTTTATTCCAGTTGCTGCTCTGCTTTGGTGTTTTTTCCTACCTAGTCATGTAGCTCACTGATGCAGTCCTCCTTTTCTTCTAGTCTACTGTTGATTCTTTCTATTGTGTTCTTTATTGCAGCTATGTCATTCTTCATTTCTTCTTGGTTCTTCATTTCCTCTTGGTTCTTACACATGTTGTTGAATTTGTCTTCCATCCTTTTCAGTGTCCTTATGACCATTGCTCTGAATTCTTTCTCTGACAAATTGCTTGCCTCCATTTTGTTTACTTCCTTTCTGTTGATTTCTTCTTTTCTTTCGTTTGGGGGCTATTTCTTTGTCTTCCCATTTTTGCTCCTCTCAGGGTGTCTGGTTATGTAGCTCACTCTCTACCATGACTTAAAGGCACAAAATACAACTCGACAAGACACAACACAGAGGGCACAAAACACAAATGTATTCATGATACCAATAACCCTAAATAAAGGTGACCACCAGAGAAAAGAGAATTAGGGGAGAGTAAAGAGCACAAAAATGATATTGAGAAAAGGAAAAAAGGTAAGAGAAAAGAAAAAGAAAAAAAAGACAGGGGAAATATATTATATGGGGAGAAAACTCCAAAACACCAACAACTAATCCAAAAAGTGCAAAAAACAAACACCCAGTAAAGAAGGAGGGAAGCTGAATCTGAAGAGGCAGAGCTTATTTCCATAAGGTAAGGTACAGGAATTGAATAAATGGGGAAATGGCCATGATTCAGTATATAGGAGGTAGAAAGAGTATGAGTGTATAAGAAGAAAAGTAAAAAACAAAATACTCAAAAAATAGAAAATAATAATTGAAAAAATAATTAAAATATATATATTAAAAATATATATAAAAGAAAATTTATACATATATATAAATATTTTCCCTTTCTTTAATCTATCTATTTATGTATTCATCTATTTTTGGAAAAGGAGAATAGAGAATAGATAGGCCTGAGTTATTGATTGAAGCTAATTAAGCTATTAGTAGAAGAAGAGAATAAGTGAGGAGAGGAAAAACAAAAGCATAAAATAAAAAACCAAAAAAACAGACTAACAATCAAACAAACAACAAGAAGAAGAAAGAAAGAAAATAAAAGAAATTTGGCTAGTGAAGAAAGAGAAAAGAGAAGTGTGCATGGTCTTGGAGTAGGGGAGAGGAAATTAGATATATGAGTAGGCCAACAGAGACTACTTTAATAGTAATGTGTCAATAAAGCAGATAAAGAAGATCCATTTTAACAAGGAGTAAAAAGAAAGGATAGAGAAAAACTAAAGCAGGATCAGGAGGAAAGAAACAGGATGAGAAAGGGGAAAGTGAGGAAGAAAGTGTTGGCGTAAAGACAAAAAATGAGATAGAGTAAAATAATGATAAAAAATAGAATGTAGAACAGTAATCCAAAATAAATAAAAATTTTAAAAAGAAAGGTTAAAAATAATAAATAAATAATAATAAAATAAAGTGAAAAAATTTTAGTTTCTTAAGTAAAAGATAAAAAATAAAAAAGTGAAGTAGTGAAGTTCGTTTGCTTCAGCAGAGCTTCAGTGTCCCATGGGTGCTGGTTTAAGACCCCTTTCTACTGTTCTGTCTGTCACATCTGTTTCCTGTCAGGTAGTCAGCACAGTGTTGACGTTCCCAGAGATCCACTGCTCCTCTGTGTCATACACCACATCCTTGGTTTCAAGCAGCGGGGATCAATCTGCCCACTTTGTTTTTCTGCCTGCTTTCAGTTGTATTTACACAAGTGTCTATTTCTGACATGGCCCCTAGGTGGCGGTGTTTCTGTATTAGTTTTTGGGACCAAATGGCCCCTCCACCCAGTCCCCCAGGGCTCCCTGGGGTATTTAGAATCTTCCTTTTTCTGCCATGCTCAAGACTGGGTGTGGCTGCACTGCTAGGAGGAGCCTGGTCTTCTGGAGAAAAATGTCTATTCAGGGTTGGAGGGATGGACTGTCCCTGATCGCCTCTCCCTATTCTGCTCCCCAGTTTCCACAAAAACCACCTTCCCCTTCAGTCTCGGTGAGTGTTTTTAATTGAAAGAACCTATGTACTGGGTTTAGCAAGTGAAAGCAAGAAAATTATAAAAACAGAGCGTCTTTCTCCCCTGGGCACTGTGTGGCCTGTGTAGAACTTCAGGCTGCCTTCCTGGGCATAGCCTCCCATGACTGTGGGCTTAGATCTAGAGCCCCCTGCTACCAACAGCCCTGCGGACCCCCTTTCACATTCGAGGGCTTCACTGACTCCAAGGAATGCGGATTTGGTGCAGCACAGTCTCCCTCTGAGACTCTAGTCCCAGCTGTGTGTGTTTCTCCCTCTAGCCCAGATGCTCCATCCAACATCTCTCCAGATGATCTCTGATCTTTCCATCCATGGATTGCCTCACCAGTTGTGTTTAATTCACCAATTCCAGGTGGACGTTATTCAATTCAGCTGTTTCTTCTATCTGCTCTGTGAAAAGGCACAGGATCTGTTCGCCTATTTGGCTGCCACCTTGTCTCCCCTTGGACAAACTTTTTAGGTGCCCACAGCCAGGAAGGCTGGAGACTCTGTGTTCATGGGTTCACAGCCAAGGCAGCTAGTCCCTGGGCGTTGTGGCTGTAGGGTCCTGTGTGGTATCAGAGGTCTCCCTGGTTGAAGGTAAGGCTGGGCTTCTGATCACAGCCGCTCTCCCCTTCAAGATGGTGCAGACTTTGTGGCAGAGCCAGCTGCCCTGGGATGGATTTCAGCTGTAGCAGAGGCTGTCCTGTCAGAGGAGCCTGGTCTGCCAGTCCCCAACAGTTCTGTGCAATATAACTGTCCCTCACTCACACATACACACACTCCCCGCATGTCCACGCACTCTCCTTTTGCTCTCTCACTCACTCACCCTATCTCCCTCGCTGCTGTCCTGTCAGCTGCCATCTTGGATCCCCTCCAGCCAACATTTCTTAGACTAACATTTATGAATATTCTCACTTTCAAGAAACATACCTTTAACAAATTACAAGACATTACATTAACAGTTCTAAATCTACTTTATATATTTTTTGTAACAAAAGCTATAATCAAGAGAACTTAAAACTTATTAAAAAATATTCAGCTCTTTATCATTTAACCCAGCAATGCTCCAAAGCTTTTAAGTTGCCAAAGAAGACTTTGGAAAATTATGTATAGGCATATGAGGCTGGAGAAAAGGCTGAGTGGGCCTGTTCTAGAACTGCAGTTTCCAGACATCCAACTGCTTGGATTTAAAACTGCCACATTTTTCCTTAGAGATAACATGCTAAGGTTTGAGTAATAATGAGTTGAGCTTCTCATAGTAGCCACAATGTTAAGTAAGCATTTGCAGTTTTAGTAGAGAAACTGTTCTTTGGGAGGGGAGAGTGTAAGAAAGTGCTGAAGTGAGAGCAGTTTTTAGAGCATTAAAGGGGGTGAGAATGCTGGCTTTGGGACCTAAAGGCTCAGTGAGGGTCTCCTCACCATGTCCTAGAGGGGCTTTGTGAGAAGACTAAAGTTGGGAATCAGAGGCAAAAGTACTCAGCAAGCCCAAGAAAGAAGACCATTTCTTGTCCAGATGAGAGGACAGTCATGGAGGAGATTAGGAGATAAGGCTTTTACAGTCCAAGGAATGCCTTAGCCTTGTGGGCTGAGGGAGTGAAACTGAGGTAGTTGACTGTGGTTTGGGACAATTGGGCTTTATGAGGGGATGCACAGTAACTCCAGTTGGGCACCAACATAGACAAGAAAAGAATGGATAAAGGGTGTGCCTAGTAAGATGCAGTATAAAGGTGAGGTGGCTAATATTTGTGAGATTAATCTGTTAACCCTCATAATAGAGACTGAGGAGGGGACAAGGGTCCCAGCAAATTTGGGAAGGGCAGAATAAGTGGTACCAGTATCAATTAAAAAGAAGATCAGCTTACTTGCCACCACAATCATTACCCGAGGCTCTGTCCTCTTGATGTAGGTCTATGGGGCCCTGTCAGGGCCTGGGCAACTTCAGTCTTTGGTGGCCAGTCCCAAGAGGTCTGGGAACTCCAAACCGGATTCAGAGGGTGGTCTTGCTGAGGTACAACCTGAAGGGGCCAGACTACAGTCTGATTTTCAGTGGCCTTCCCTTCCACACCTTGGGCAGGGCCCAGGTGGAGGTCTTGGGTTTGAGCAGGACTTGTTCCAGTGTCCTTCCTTGTTGCATTTGAAGCATGAGCCCTGAGGAGGCTTAGCTCCTGATTTATCCTTGGTTGGAGGACCGGAACTTTATTTGGGGTTCATGAGAGTGGTGGTTAAGAGCTGGAAGACCTCCATTTGGGCCTCAGCCTTGGCTTGATCTCGCCTTTGTTTTTAGATTTGGGTCTCCTAATCTCTATTATTAAAGACATTAAAGGCCAGGTTAATGAGGTCTTTTGAAGGATTTGTGGACCTGTGTCTATTTTTCAAAGTTTGAGATGGGAGACTTTCAAGAACCAAGATTTGACTATATTTCCCTTTTTCTTTTATTCCCCTTTTTCAAAATAGCCTCTAACTACAAGATCATTTTTGTTTTGTTGTTGACATCTGCATGCTGTAACTTGCCTATTTTTTATTCTAATAACTTTTGTGGCACTTTGTCTTTCTTGTGTCTCTTATTAAATTTCATTTTTGATCCTGTGCCTTCAAATAGCAACATTGTTTCATTTACATTTAGTGTTTTAAATATGTTTTTCATATTTTTATCTTGTTTCAATTTTTATACTTCTTACTGTTGTTGTTTTTTTTTTGTCTTAAAATGCAAGCTGTTTTCTTTATATTTTACTAGAGTCCCGGTGCACGAAATTCATGAATGGGACGGGGGGTCCCTCAGCCTGACCTGCACCTTCTCCAATCCTGGACACCTCAGGGATGTCTGACTACTGGTTTAGGCCCAATCCCACAGTCGGACTTCCCTCTCACAATCTGGTACTGCTGGCTCCTAACTGCTCACCTGCCTGCCTGATCACCCCTGACTGCCTCTGCCTCTGCCCCTGCTACCATGGCTTTGTCTAGAAGGATGTCCAGAAGATGTCTGGAAGATGTCCTGTCTAATTAGCATATTACCCTTTTATTAGTATAGATTTATTTACTTTTTTCTTTTCCCATTTACTTTATATTTTATTTTATTGTTGACCGAATTACAGATACCCCCCAATTTCCTCCCACTTTACCCGCCTTCTCTTAGCCACTGCCCCACCCCAAGCCTTAACCACACTATCCTCTATACCAGGGGTCCTCAAACTTTTTAAACAGGGGGCCAGTTCACTGTCCCTCAGACCGTTGGAGGGCCGGAATATAGTTTTCAAAAACACTATAAACAAATTCCTATGCACACTGCACATATCTTATTTTGAAGTAAAAAAAACAAAATGGGAACAAATACAATATTTATATTTGCATGTGGCCCGTGGGCCGTAGTTTGAGGACCCCTGCTCTATACCCATTGGTTATGCATATATGTATATAAGTTATTTAGCTAATCTCTTCCCATCTCCCTCCCTCCCCTCTGAGATATGTCAGTCTTCTCCATGCCTCCATGCCTCTAGGGCCTATTTTGTTTGTTAGTTTATTATGTTCATTAGATGCCACTTATATGTGTGCTCATGTGATATTTGTCTCTCTCTGACTGGCTTATTTCACTCAGCATAATACTCTCCAGGTCCATCCATGTTGTTGCAAAGGGTAAGAAATCCTTCTTGCTTATAACTGCATAGTATTCCATTGTGTAAATGTAACACATCTTTTTTATCCACTCATCTACTAATGGCACTTGCATTGTTTCCAGATCTTAGCTCTTCTAAATAATGCTGCATGAGCATAGAAGTCCATGGCATCTACAATCAAAACTATAAATATTCTCAGCTAAAACATTTTTAAACTACATAAATGAAGAGTAATACAGTGCTAACAAATTGGAGCTCAATAGTGTTATGATATCAAAAGATTTAGAAAAGTCAAGACAATATTTTTCCAATTGAAGTAAAGAATTCTATAAGCCAATGTGCTTTTGGCATAAGGGTAAACAAATAGATCAATGATACAGAAGATTTATACATGTTAGCTTTTGTATGTTTTTTATAAACTTGGGGTAGGCAAAGATTTCTTAGCATATTGAAGTTACTAATCACAAAAGAAAAAGAATAGATAGATTGGACTTCACTAAAATTAGAATTTATCCCCATCAAAGACAGATATATAATAAAGCAGAAGTTACAGGAAAATTATTGATATTCTTACAAAATTTTAGTTTATGCCTTATCATATGATTACTAAACCACATCTTACCATTTATGAACTAGTTTTATAATTCAGGATGGTATTTCTTAACTGCTGTAGGACAAGGAGGGAGCACCATGTTTTAATCTTTTTGAGATTTATTTTCTCTTAGTTGTTAATTAAGATACATTTTTAAGTTTGCATTCTATTGTTATACCACTGTTTCTTATTCCTTTATGGATGATCTGTTTGCTTCATCTCACTGTTGTACAAATTAAAATGTTTTCATAAAACTTCTGGATATGTTTGGGACAAAATAATTTTACAATGGCTGTGATCATGACAGACTGGCATTTTTCAATACTATTATGTCTCTCTAATCTGCCATGCTTCATTTTATTATAGTTTTGTCTATCGCTTCAATTTTATTTGTCCTAATCACTTCTCAGGACCACTTAATTTATTTATGTTGGTTCTTCACAGCCAATCTATCCTTCATATATAAAATGTTACAGCATATCAAAACCTTGATGGCCATTTTATCATGGTATCCTTTCTCCCTAGGGTGTCTGCAGAAGACAAGAACATTGAAAACAAGCATATCAATGACATTGCACTCACATACTTCAAAAAATATAAGGTGGAAATTTCAGGTGCCATAACAACAACATTTCCTTTCCTTGAACTTATCCGGGACCGTGGATTCATCACCAATGAAATGTATGAAGTAAGTGAGGTTTATTATATCACAATCTGATAAAACAACCCCAAACTAAGTTATACTTTTTGGTATCTTGGAATTAAACCTCAGAGCACATCTGGGCTACTGAGGAGTCACTTATGAGTGGGGACTTCCTCAAGTACTGCTAAGTATTTCTATAAAGTCAAAAGAGAAGAGAAGTAGGCATTACTGGAAATAGTCCTGCTCTTAACTGAAGGATTCGGCTCTGTCATGCCCCCTAGAATTGGGTGAATAATTCTGGAGATAGGCTGGATCTGAAGTAGGTATATAAAGCCTTCTAGAAATCTTAATAATAAAAGACCAAGAGGCATCACTACCAAAACCACCAAACAGCTGGTGGCTATGATGCCCACTGTGGCCAGAGGACCAGCCCGATCAGGGGGTGGGGCCTGAAGCCAACCTCGCGGCCCCTCCCCCCTGCTGGCCTGCCCCTGATCAGACTCTTCCACCCCAATCAAAAGCAGGGCCTGCTGGCCAAATACCCCCTCCCTTTCCCCCAGCCAGCCACATCCCAATCAGCCTGCACCACCACAATAAGGGGCCGGGCTGGGTGGCCAACCTCTTCCAGCCCCTCCCCCTGGCCACCCCACCCCTGATCGCCACCCTACCTCAATAGAGGGCAGGGCTGGCTGGCCAAATGCCCTCTCCCTTTCCCCCTGCCAGGCCCCACCCCAAATCGGCCCCCCCACCCCAATCAGAGGCAAGGCCAGCCAGCCAACCACCCATGTCCCCTCCCCCAGGCTGCTGGCCCCTGATCGGCACCCACCACCCACCCCATTTGAGGGTGGGGCTGGCCAGCCCACTGCCCACAGCCCCTCCCCATGGCCTGCCCCGCCCACAATTGGCCCCCCAACCCCAATCAGGGGCAGGGCCTGCCGGCCAATCACCCATGACCCCTTCCCCCAGCTGGCCCGGCCCTGATCAGGGGCCCTGAGCAGGCCCCTATCTGAGCTGGCTAGCCAGCCAACCTCCCACCATCTCCTCCTCCTGACAGGTCCAGACCCAATCGGTTTATATATGACTGGGCCTCTAGTTATATATAAAATATAGTATAAACTTGAAATTAAACACAATTTTAATGAATGGGTGAATAAGTTGAATGCCTTCATTTAATGAAATAGTCATTGACACAACATTTCATTTCAATGAGCAACAATTTAAATACTTAGACCTGAGAACATTAAAATCCACAGAGAATTAATGCCTTGTTAGGACAAATTTGAAAATAGATGCTTGCTATTCTTTCAACAACAGTTTTCAGTTTCCTTTCTGTTTTTCCCCTTTTCTTTTGGTATTTCTGGAGTCTTAGAATTTAGGTTAATTTTAGCAAAAGACGTAGGTGGAGATATAGAGATGCAAGTCTTCACTTTCCCTATGCATAGGCTTTCTCTATGGCAAAGTTCACAGGAGCTTCCAGGCCAAGTCAGTCCTGGGGAAGGGACAAGGGTTGTTTAGTCAATAGAATAGCATCTCATCACCCAGCAAGTCTATACCTAAAACATTTAGCCAGGCCCTGAAAGGGCTACATATTACTTCACTTGAAACCATTTTTGTTCTTCCTAATGGCTCCTTATTTCATCTCATGTAAACGGGGGTGAGGAGCTCAGATTCACAAATGGGTGTTTTCTAGGAGGAAGGATTTAGTTGTTTCACTTAGTAGCCACACAAATATAGAGAAATTCTAAAACTGTATGTGAGAAGATACCTATGTTAGGAAATTATTATGCATTAACAATAAAATCGCTTTCTAGGGATCTTCTGTAACTTGGAAGTCTGTATTTATATTTTCCCCATTCTCTATTTTTAAGAAATCTCAAGAATCTTTTAAAAAACGGTTTTCTGTACATGAAGTCATATATGATATTCTCAGTGAACTGGAGAAGAAATTTGACATGTCTGTTCTGCGAGCACTGTTCAGCAAGATCATCGTGAAGAAATACCCTGATTTATATCGCATTTATAAAATATTCTACAAAGGTAATTATGTTTATTACCTACATTTTGATGTCCAGAGAAAATTTATTCCCACAAGTATATATTGACTGTTTACCATGTGCCACAGACAGTGCTGGGCAGATGTAGCAGTTAACAGACAAGTCATGAGTCTCTCAAAGCTGATATAATGGCTAGAGTACAGACACCCACCTGCAGGTCTTCTTAACTAGGCATTTAAAGTCACAAGACTACCAGAGCCACAGGGACATCAGATTTACTTAGAAGGACAAATGACAGGTAACCCCAAATTTTAAAAGGATGGCATTAGTTGCTCCTCTTCTATGGAACCCTTTGCAGGGGTCCACACAGCAGTCCACCAAGTTGACTACAACCCTCCTCAAGTATTGGCATAGCTATGGGTGCGGGATCCATCCTGATGTAGCTACACCATGCCCAGGGGAGTCAATATCTCATGTAACAACTCTGGAGTCATAACTTTCAGAGACAGCACGAGGGATAGTTGAGGTACAAGAGTTACCACACTGAAAGAAGGCAAAAAGTGGCTTATAGTTCATATCTAGTCCCTCTTTACCCACCTACAGTCACTGGTCATTTTTAACTCTAAGCTTAGTGTTGGCCTACTAACACAGAAGAAAGGCCACCTTCATCAAGTTTCCAGAGTAATGAGCAAGAAAATTAACTCAAGTTGAAATTTGCTCTTGAAGAAGTTGAAATATTTTTATTAACTCATTCTCCACAACAGGTGTGATCAACAATCAAATAATCACACCAATTGCTCTGCCAGAGATGTTTTTTAGTACTATACAATACTACTGGTTTGATTCTCTACTTTTCCCCTGAGATGCATGATTTTTTTTTTAAATATATTTTATTGATTTTTTACAGAGAAGAGGGGAGAGGGATAGAGAGCTAGAAACATCGATGAGAGAGAAACATCGATCAGCCGCCTCATGCACATCTCCCACTGGGGATGTGCCCACAACCAAGGCACATGCCCTTGACCGGAATCGAACCTGGGACCCTTGAGTCCGCAGGCCGACGCTCTATCCACCGAGCCAAACCGGTGCTGGCGAGATGCATGATTTTATATCTTTTAAATAGGTTCTCAGTAAAGAAAGTGTCCTCCAATAACTTTTGTTTACCTTACCTTGTAAATTTTTTTATTCTATATACTTTTGGTTTCAAAAAGATCTCCAAATAATTCTGGAGAATTGAAAAGAAAAATTACATGCACTGAGGAATTCAGATATTCCAGGAGCAAGCATAGAGCATTAAAGGGTCCTGCGTCTGCAGAACAAGGACAAATTAGATTAATCTCAGAGTGAGAAGCAGATTATGTGAGTTTATTCAAAGAGGATAAGTATAAAAAAGGATTTGGGGAGGTCTGGCTTCTAAAGTTAAGTAATTTAATGTTATTTACCACACAGTAAAGAGATAGTACACGTTAATAAGATTTATAAGTACAGGTTTATTGCCCCAGGAGGTACCCCTGCTATCAGCCCTGAGTTGTATGCATTCTCTGATTCCCTCAGTCTCCTCCTGGACTCCTTGCCGAGACCTACACCAAGTATTCCTTCATGTGAGCTCAGTAACCTACATGCAGGGGCCCTCCCTTCATTGGCAGTCTTCAAAGATGCTGGTCCAGGCATCTTGGGACGTCTGTCATTGCCACAATATTCACTTCCTGATTGCAGCTTCAAAGAGTATTCCTCTTTGTCCTGGGATCTGGGTACCCCTAGGAAGTCTGTCCAGGTGTTCCCATGTCCTCTGACTTGTCTATTTGGGAAGCAGTTATCCTCCCTGACTCAGTTAAGCCAAAAGTTTCTCTTGTCCAGCCTCATTTTTAAAGATTTGAAATTTTACCTTTTTTATTCATGTAAATCTCTATAGGATTTTTGTTTTCCTCCCAAGGAAAACCCTCTGTTTTTCCTTATAGTTAGAACAGTTCAGCAAACTATTATTTATTTTGATATATGCTTTCCTGGCCAGCTGAACTTTTTCACATGAGTAACAAGCTCATGATGCTGCCACAACTCCTTATCTTGAAATTCAAGTGGCTCCTTTCTATGTGGGAAGCATAAGAGCTCCTTTGTTGGTTGTTCTTTTTCTGACCCAGGAATGAAGGGGGAACATTACCTACAGGATTGGGATCCACTGAGCACTGAGTGACACAAGGGGTGGAAATTCCTAAACATGTCATTTCAGATGACTCCCACTCCATGAAGATCTCTAATTGTCTTCTTCTCTTGTCCTCTCTTCAGTGATACCAGACATAAAGTCCTTCCTAGAAAGTGATGGAGAAGAAAATGAGGAGAGGCTTAATGACCAACTAAGCCTGGAACAAGGTGATTGCAAACAGATAAAAACTGATTCTCTTCTGCTAAGAGGAAAGGAGAATGGAAGTCTGGGAATCAGGGAAGACTTGTTGGGGAACATGGAGAAGGCAGTGAGGGCTGTTTGAGAATCTGACGAGGGGCTGATCCTGGAGGAGGAGCTATGACAAGAAACCATTGGCCCAATAACCAGGCAGAGGAACAGGACCCAGTGTGTCAGGAAACCAGATTTAAAGATGATGCTAACTTGAAAGTAATTGTGATTTAGAGAGACCTTGCAGGAGATGAGTGTGAAACTGTGAAAGGCTTGGAACTATGGGCCCAAGGTCAACATAACTGAGGAGATCCTGGGTGATAAGGAAGGGACTGATTTAAATGTGGGGAATGCTGTTCAAGAGCAGGAATATTCAAGGAGATGGGCAGTCATATAGGGAGGGAAGGAAGGAAATGGTATTTTGAGAGAGAAAAGGAGGGGAAATGAAAGGCAGAAGAAAGGGTTAAAGGACACAGTAACAACAACCATATTTCTAAGAGCTCACTTATAGACCATTTACTCTGGCAGTTGTGGGCTTAGTGCTCACAGCTGCCCTTAGGGGGAAGTATCACTCTTTGTCCATTTGCAGAAAAGGAGACTGAAATCTCAAGAGACCATGTAAGTAGTTGGCCTTGGGTCAAATGATCACGATGAATCCAGACTTTCTGAACCCAGAGCCTTTGTGCTTAACCCTATACTGACCCAGATATTCTCATGGAAAAGACAAAAACATGAATCAAAGAAGGGAAACATGTGCAGAGAGAAAGATACAAAAAGAAGAATTCCGGGAGCTAGAGGAAACATAGGAGAAGGAGACATTGAATCTCATAAAAAGGCCAACAAGACAGAGAAACCGACATGCATAGGGAGGGTATGGTGTGAAGGGGAATGGGAAAGGAGACATGATTTTGCAGGGAGTAGGGTGAATCTACCAGTCAGGAATATCCCTGGGAACAAAAACAGGTTCCCTATGGCCATGAGTGACAAGGAAAACCATTGCTGGTTACTGAGTGGCTCCTGAATGATCTCAGTGAGATAGCCTGACTGGCAACAAAGGGCAGCTGATGGCAACAGTTGGGTGGGATCCTCCAGATCCAGATGGGTTCTGTATTGATACCTGGGAGAGGGGATCTTGAATTCCTAATTTATAAAGATTAAATGAGATTAGGGGAGAATGGCATAGCATATACTTCAATTTTTTGAAATAAATCTCCCATTTCTTCCCCCAGGAACTGGTGGTAATTCATATCAAAGACCGATATGGTTAGGCCCAGATGCCAGGAATTACAATGGTTTGTATGGTGGGAGGTTTGATTCCTGTTAGTACTAATTGCCCAGAATAGTAAGTCTTTGCATTGGCAATTTCTCCAAGGATTTATAGATAACAGTCTTCATTTTCCTGGTTGCCTGGGAGGGTCGCTCTTTCCATACTCCTGAAATGCACTGACTGCCAGCTCCTGACAGCCTGGTCCTGGACATACTGCCCATGCACCTGGCTTCACAGTGTTCTGCCTCTGTCTTGCTTGAATCTGCCTGTAGCCTTGCTTTGATATCATGTTAGCGGTGGCCAGCACTGAAGCAAGGGTGGTGGGCTAGTGGTCTCTCACCTATTGGGTCCCTCACACAGAACCATGGATGCCATGTGCCTCCTGAGCCAACCCTCTCCCATCATCTCTGGGGCAGCAGGCCTAGAGATGCTCTAAAAACACTATAGAAGTCATTATTATATAGCTTGCACTGGGATGTATTATTTAAGAAAAGGTGTTCTAAATTAGTAATGCATTTTTATAAAAGAAAAAAATCTTTCAGAATGATTTTGAAAGCACCATTATACTTTTATCAAATCACATTTAGTAAAAAAAAAAGTTAGTATTTAAGAATATAAAATATCCAACATGCATCAATCTATATACAGTTCATCTACCAGGGCTGCTGGTTGAAATAGGAAGAGTGAGAGGAGGAATGGTGATGAGTAATGAAGAGAGAAGAGATTCAGAGTGTGTTTGTGTGTGTGCAGGGTGTGGGTGTGGGGGGAGGGGGAAATGATATTATAACCCAAACTAGAGGCCCAGTGCACAAATTCGTGCACTAAGGGCAGGGCAGGGGGTATCCCTCAGCCCGACCTGTGTGTCCTCTAGCAGTCTGGGGCCCCTCGGGGGATGGGGATCAGGCCTAACCCGGCAGTCAGACATCCCTCTCACAGTCCGGTGTTCTCGCAGTCCAGGACCCCTCACTCCTTACCACCCGCCTGCAGCAGAAGCAAGAGAGGCTCCCTTCACTGCCGCTGTGCTCACCAGCCGTGAACCTGGCTCCTGGCTGAGCAGTGCTCCTACTGTGGGAGCACACCAACCACCAGCGGGCAGCTCCTGCATTGAGCGTCTGCACCCTGGTGGTCAGTGCACATCATAGTGATTGGTCATTCTGCCAATTGGTCAATTTGCATATTAGGGTTTTATTATATAGGTTGATGCACAATAAACCACTAATAAATGTGTTGAAAAGTCTGACTCAGCTGAAATAGTTGACTGTGACCAGCACAGGCAAGGGAAAAGCTATGCCTCATGCCCCTTCCGCAAAAGGAGGCTCCAACAAACAGTGGATGTGGCACAAAACATGCACCAGGGTCTATGTTAAAATTGTGGGAATTAATATTTAAATCATCTTTACATAAAATACTTTGCTCAAAAAAATAGCACTAAATGAAAAAATTCAAGCTGCACTGAAAAAATCTGTATCTATTCATATACTAGTGAGGTTGGTGGGAACAGGGTAGGATGAGTAGATGGAATAAAAAATGAAAAGAGGAGGCTCACCATGGAGAAGGGGTGCACTGGTCCTGGATGGTTTATTCAGGAATTTATTCCTCATTGGTTCCTGCTTTGCTCTGCCCTCTATCTCTGGCCACAGACCCCTGCAGACTTGCTTGCCAGCTCCCTTGTTACTGCTTACTGCTAAGCTACTAACCTGGGTGACACCAGCAAGAGAGTGGAGAGGGGGAGCAAGGGAGAAGCATGGTATTTCCCCATCACTGTCTTGAGCAGCAATTCTTGCAATAGCTACATCTCCCATAACTCTGCATCCTACCAAGCAGGCTGGCCATGGTCCATCTTCTACCTCCCCAGTGACTCAACACATGAGCTCATCCTTGTTCTCTCCCTCCCATACCTTCCTGTTGACTATTCTTCTATTTGGAATTGTCAGCTCTTCCACTAGCTGTACAGTATAACTAATCCCCTTGATTAAATTCCTTCTGCCTCAACAGCTTAGAGAGCTTTGTCTTTTCCTGGTAGACCCTGATTGATGCAAGGGGCAAATAAAATATCTATGAATCAAAACTTGGTCTAGGTACAGCCCTACCTGAACATGGACTCTCAGAGCACTGCTGTGAAACACAAGAGATAAATGTGAATGAAACAGGTACAACCACTGACAACAATAATGCACTAGAAAACCAACAAGGAAATGAAAAATGTGCCCAAGAGTCTGAGCAGGAAGGTAAGATTGAGTGCCTGGGTTTGATGAGTGGTGAAGGGGAACTGCCAGGTGGAGGGATTGGTGTGTATAAAGTCACCAGGGCAGAACTTTCATAATGATGGGAATGATTAAGATGGAGAAACTAAAAAAAAAAATTGACTAGAAGAGGCACTCACAGGTCACAGACATTATTAAGAAACAGAATAACAGTAAGTAGGAAACATAACAGAGAATGAATAAACTGAAAAATTAGGTGGAACAGAAAGGCCATGTCTTGGGGGAGGCAGGGAGAACTTAGGACATATGTAAGGAGGAGTTCACTCTCTTTCCCTACACACCTACAGTGCTTCACCCTAGACCCTGCTGGGCTTGGGTGGGCAATCCTATATAATAAAAGCCTAATATGCTAAGTGCCAGGATTCTTGTTCCAGCATCTAGAAGGGTTCAGCAATCTGGAGAAGGGCTGTGTGTAACTTTATAAAGAGTCCAGAGACAAAGCATAATTTTGAAAGGCATTATAGGGAGTCAGAGGAGCCTAGCTAAAGAAACTAAAATCTCCTTGTCTCAGGACCCCTTGCTATTTATTAACACAAATTGTCCCAAGGCGAGGTGGAGATATACACTTTAAAGGGTAGGGTTAGGTACAGAATCCATTGTCAGAGTGGAAGAATTTGTCTATGGCTGTTCAGGTGTTTGGCCAGTAGATTAAGATGCCCTGAGCTGTCTGGCAGCAAGCAATCATCCCTTTTCGGGTTTGGGGAAATGCCTTTAGCCATTCCCACCAGGCAATAACATATGTGGCTCAGCCCTTGTTGAGTCCCCAAGTTCCATCAACCTTTTGATGAAACTCTTGCAATTATGAAATGCTGGAATTGGCTTCCAGTGCTGAGTCTGGTTGACTGGTTGGTCATTCAACCAATCAAAGCATAATGCACTAATGATATGCTAAGGCCACTCAACTGCTCATTATGACATGCACTGACTACCAGGAGGTAGATGCTCTGACCAGTAAGTTAGCTTGCTTCTGGGGTCCGGCTGATCAGTACTGAGCAAAACAGGCTGGACATACCCTGGAGCCCTCCCATAATCCCTCCCCAGCTGGCCAACCTCCTGCTTCCCTCCCTGTGGGGTCCCTCGGCCTAGCCTGCACCCTCTCACAATCTGGAACCCCTCAGAGGATGTAGGAGAGCCGGTTTCCCCTGATCCCACAGGCCACGAATTCATGCACTGGGCCTCTAGTGATAGAATAATGTAAAGAAATAAGTATGAAGAGAGAAAGATACAGAGGGAAATGAAAATCAATAAATAGAATCGGGGGAGACACAAAGAGAACTATGTTGAGAATGAGGAAAGAATAATGAATGGAGAACTGGTAGAGTGGGGCAGGTAGAGAGAGAGGACCACGCATTGTATGGTTTGAGAAGTCACCACAAAGAAGGCACAAAGGAGTGTTCCTAACCCCATTGAGAAGGTAATGTGTCCACAAAATAAAAATGGCCCTGGAACCCAGTCAGATAAATATAGGCCCCACCCCAGGAAAGTGCAAATGAAAACCCACAGTTAATAGAGACACAAAGAAAGGACAGAGTAGAGCAGCAGGAAAGGACAGAGTTGAGCAGCTACCTCACCATGGAAACCAAATCAATATCTGCTCTGTACACCTGGTGGATACAAAGAAGGAAAAGCCATTTATTAATTCAGGAGTTGAATGGGAAACCCAAGCAAGGAATGACTGTAACCAGGCATCTGACACAATAGGCAAGACTGCCTGAAAGAATGTGTAATATGAATCCCAGTCCCTGGCAAGGATCTGGGACGTGTCATCAGAGCCCATGGAGACAGTCCTGGTGGCCTTCATTAGAGGTAGAAAGGGGAGGGAACAAGTGCTTTAAGCAGTGTGTTCAGCATAAAAATGTCCCCAGTAACTGGAAAATTACACAAACACAGAAATGGTTGGTTTAAGCATTAATGTCAGAGACTATTTCTATTCAAGAGAGGAAAGTAATGGGTGTAGGAGTCAAAGAAAAGGAAGAAAAATGAAAAGCCAAGATAATCAATTAGAGGAGAGAAAAATAAATAATGCAGAGAATGAGCGTTATAAAGTGATACCATCACCAGGTATAATTAGTGAAAATTATCCGAGCCAATAGAAAAGTGAAGAAGTAAAATGAGAATGAAACAAGAAGTAGAGAGTGGGGCAGGTAGAGAGTAGATTGTGGATTGGAAGTAGACTGAGGATGGAGGTAGAAGATAGAGTGAATGTGGGGGTAAAAAAAGTGCTGCAGGGTGGACAAACCTGTCCTCTGTGCATGAATTTCACCACCTTCTGGCTAGGACCTGAAGCAAACTGAAGGTCACACACATCAGGCACAGACCAGGGGGACCTGAGTTAACCTAGGGTTTCCTCTCTGTGGCCTCCTTGGCCTCACCCTGAGAAATTAAGGGATTTTTCTCCTCTGTGTGATGAATAGCCATGAGGAATCTGCAGAATTTATTGATGGAGATGTGGCCCCAAATTTTCCACCTCAACATTGAAGCAGGGGGAGGGGGCAGTTAAGAAAGATACAGGAACCTAAATTAAGAACTACTATTTCCTGAGGCATCAATTCTGACTTCATCCTGTACCATGGATCCAGTTTATCCTGGAATCCCATTCTCTGCATTATAATAGTTTGGGGATGTGCAGGGCAAAAAGAAATGATTATATTTATATTTTTTAAAATGAGGCTACTTATTGATAGGTCTTATAAATTTATGCATCAAATACTGATTAGATAATAGAAGTAGACCAGCAAAGTAATGAGTTTCTTTTAAAATTACTTAATTGCTATGACAATGTTAATTTATATAGTTATTTCTAAAGAAAAGAGAAAGCTAAATATTCCTTTACTGGAGGGTCATATTGTCATCTGATCACAAACCTTAAGTAGTGTCAAAAGAAAACTAATCCATCTAGTGTTAGCAGAAATGGATAAAGTATTTCATAATCCCAAAGTTTTGGGTTTGACAGTTCTTCAGCAACTCATGACATATAGAATAATTTTTCAAAGGACCTTTGCAAATAGTGTCTTACTTTTTAATTTATAGCTGCCCTGAGGGGTAAGCAAGATGGATCTTTTTATCCTTATTTCTGGATGACCTATCACAATCACATAAATCTTTAAGGGTCATTTACAAAGTCACAGGGAGATAAAGGGAAAGAGAGGGCTACTATCCTGAATTCTGTGTTACTTTCTTTGTAAAATTAGAGCTCAAAATGGTTAACAAAACACTGTTTCCCTAATCCTATGGGCAGCACCAGTGGTCATAAGACCTGCATCTCTTCAGTGCACAGACTGGTGATGGGTTTTCCCTTTCTACTTTCTCAGAGGATATTGGACACAGGTCTATTTAGGAAAATATACTTAAAAAATACAAATAAACAAATAAAAATGTTACCTGTCTTGATGTTACAAAAGTACAATATTGTAAATAATACATTTGTTGCAATGCATAACTATATTTATCAATGTAAATTGCAAATTTGCTTTGGTTTTTAAAGAGTGTACCTTCTAACTAGTGCAGGTAAAGTGCTCCAAAAGGTGGTCCCAAATAGGTCTATGGCTCAGACACAAGAAATTATTTCTCAGCCTTGCAAACATTTCAAGATACACCAGTGGGGAGAGGAGGCTCTCTACCTTCAACACAAGATTTCCAAGGTCTCCACACAGGAGAAAAAGCAGATGAAGGAAGTGTGAAATGACAATAGAAGGGGAAAGAGGAAGAAGTGAGAGAAGTATGGGGAAGTAATAGTCAAACAGAGCAGCAACTTGTCTCTGCTCTGGGGACAGGAAATGGGGCATCACTAATCCACAAGGCAAGTGACTTAAAAGGACAAACAAGGTGGCCTGGATGCAGGACATGGTGTTCAAGATTTTTCCAAGTTTTCTCATTAGTGAATTTCCTGTGGGGTTGGTTCCTTGGTCACTCACTGAGACACACAAAGCATCTTATTTCTTTGGGCAGTGATCAATATCGTTGACTCTGTTTTTTTCAAATATATTTTATTGATTTTTTACAGAGAGGAAGGGAGAGAGATAGAGAGTTAGAAACATCAGTGAGAGAGAAACATTGATCAGCTGCCTCCTGCACACCTCCCACTGGGGATGTGCCCACAACCAAGGTATGTGCCATTGACTGGAATCGAACAAGGAACCCTTCAGTACTCAGGACATGCTCTATCCACTGAGCCAAACTGGCTAGGGCAATATCCTTGACTCTTTAGAATCAAGTGAAGGAGGAGAGGCCCAAGTAGTCACGTGTTCATAATTCTAAATTGTATTAGATAAGCTTGTATTTCTGGAAAACTTTCAGAGTCTAAATCTGGAGCTCTATTTTCCTGATGAATCTTTTTCTGAGGTTCTCTATATGCATTGAGTCGATTACTTCTGGGGTGCCATTTTAAACATTTAACTTTTTCAATCCTATTAGAAAATAGGAGGAAGCAAGAGACATTAGAAATGGTTGTTTGACTGGATGCATATAATCAATTGATATATTGAAAATGTAGCAATAATATACTAGTAAATAATAGTCTTTTTACTCTGCTATATTATATCTATTAATGCTAAAGAGTTCATATTTCATAGAGCATAGTGAGTGAACACAGTATTTCATCATCTATATATATAAAAAGCCAGCAGCCAGAATGTTGTAACAACCAAAATGACTAGTCGCTATGACGCCCACTGCAGCCAGCTAACTGGCCTGATCAGGGGGTGGGGCCAGCTGGCCAACCTCCCATGGCCCCTCCCCACAGCTGGCCCCACCCCTGATTGGCCACCCCACTCCAATGGGCCCCCAGCCCCTCCCCCCAACCAGCCCCACCCCTGATCGCCTCCCCACCCCAATAGGGGGCAGGGCTGGCTGGCCAACCTCCTGCAGCCCCACACCCAATGGGCCCCACCACCCCAATTGGCCTGTAGCCCATTTCCCCAGCAGGCCCAACCCCTGATAGCCTCCCCTACCCCAATAGGGAGCAGAACTGGCCTGCCCAACACCCACAGCTCCTCCCCACTGCCAACCCCACCCCCAATCAGCCCCCACCACCCCAATCAGCCTGAGGCCCCTCCCCCCAGCCAGCTCTGCCCCTGATCGGCCCCTCCACACCATTCCAGGGGTGGGCCTGCCAACCCAATCACCTGTGGCCCCTTCCCCAAGCCAACCAGCCCTGATTGGGCCCCAGTAGGGGCAAGCCGGCCAGCCAATCTCCCGCCGTCTCCTTCTCCTGATAGGTCCAGCCCCTATCTGCCCGCCAATTGGGGCTGGAGCAGCTAGACCCCATCCATGCATGAATTTGTGCACTGGGCCTCTAGTAAGTTGATAATATTGTCATTAGTACAAAATTGAGGATATCTGGTGCAAACATTAATTACTAATGAAAAAATGCTTAGCCAACTACTCTCAAGCCCAAATGATACTTAAATCATTGACTGAAATTTTGATATTTCACAGGGCTTTTCTGAATAAAAGCTCACTTTGTTTTCACAAAAACTATAAAAGGGAGGTAGGGTAAATAGATTATCCCACATGATAGTGGAGGAAACTGGAGATAATAATGTTTGAGGGTTATTTATAAATTCACGTGGGAAGTGGAAGGGAGAGCCAGGCAGGAGCTCAGTATTATGGCCCTGAGCCCAGAACTGGGTTCAAGTGAGAGAAAGAGGAATATGATCATCTCAACATTGACATTATCACAAACTCTATCTGCTGTGTGAGTTGCCATAGACTCTGTAAGACCACTGCAAACAAATACAGTTCTCTCCCTTTTACTTTACATTGTCTATGGATTTCAGAAAATCACCGACATCTGGAAAATTACTTTGCAAAACAAGTAAGAGCAAGTAAATAAGAATTTTTCATGGTTTCAAATGGGCAGTGTTTTCTACAAAAGATTGAGTCTAATTTTTTGCTATTTCCTTTACAGTAAAAATTTGCTTTAATTTAAGATAGTGCATATTTAACTTTTGTAGTTAGGCTAATGGCTGTGACAAATAAACCAAAGGAGGTCAATCACTCACACACAATAGAATTTTAATATTTTTCTCAAGTAAACATTCCAAAGGGTTTTAGAAGAAGGGGGAGAGGGGGGGGCGCTCTATTTCACAAAGTCATTCTGGGAAGCAGCCAAATGAGAGATCTGCCTTCTTCAATTCCAGATTTCTAAGACCACCTTGGGAAAGAATCAGAGCTAAAATATAATACAATTACAGACATGAACACAAATCCATACGCTATATGTAAAAGAAGAAAGGGAATGCAGTGCAAAATACAGAGGGCCAAAAGAAAACAGAGGAGCCCTGCTAGTGTGGCTCAGTTTGGTCAGCATCCTCCCAGGCATCCAAAGGTGGCTGGTTTGATTCCCATCAGGGCACATGCTAGGGTTGCAGGCTCCATGCCCTGTAAGGGTGTGTGCAGGAGGCAGCTGATCAATGATGTTCCTCTCTCATCAATGTTTCCATCTCTCTATCCCTCTTCCTCCCTCTCTCTCTAAAAAGCAATAAAAACATATTTTTTTTAAAAAGGAGAGGCACAGAGAAAGGACAGGGTTGGGTGAGCTGTCCCCTGCAGTGGAATTAGAGGGAGAAGGGCTTATTGATTGTCGTGAGGGTGCTCACTCCCTTAGGGGAGGCTAATGAAATTCTTCATTTATTACAATTTTGTCCAGGAGCAGAGCTAGTCCACCATGGAAACAAAACCAGTTCCTGCTCTGTAGACCTGGTGGATATAAAGAAGAAAATGCCATTTTTATATTCAGGTGTTGAATGTGAAGCCCAAGCAAGGACTGGCTGTAACCAGGCTTCTGATGTAATAGGTAAGGCTGACGGAAAGAATATGTGATGTGAATCCCAGTTCCAGGCAAGGGTCTGGGACATGTCATCAGGGCCCATGGAGACAGTCCTGGTGACCTTGGTTAGAGGTAGAAAGGGGAGGGAACAAGTGCCTTATACAGGGAATCCAGCAGAAACACAACCCCAGTAATTGGTAAATTAAAATATTGATATCAGAGAGTATATTATATATCCAAAGAAAGGAAGGTATTGGGATAAGAGTTAAAGAAAAAGGAAAATTTTCAGAGAGCAAACATATTCATGAAAGGAGATGAGAAAGAAAAAAAACACTCACATGAAGACAAGGAAAAGTATAAAGAGAGATACCTTTGCCAGAAACCACACCATTAGCAAAAATGGCTGAACCAAGAGGCTTTGCTTGGGGTGATGGGCAATGAAGCAGTGTGCAAATAATGCTTTATTGAGTTGTGCACTTGAAATCTATATGGTTTTGTGAACCAGTATCACCCCAATAAATTAAATTTAAAATGATAATAATAAATATATATATTAAAAATATATAATTTGAAGCCATTTTTTAAAGTTACACTATATACTTCTCTCTGATCCATCTTTCTAGCTAATAAATATTTAGGCATGTTTGGAATGATACAAAGAAAGAATGAAAGAAAGAAGTAGAATGAGGGTGGAGATAGAAAGAGAGTGGAGGTAAGAGATAAAGTGAACATGGAGTTGAGGTAGAATGGGGATGGGGATAGCAAGCTGAGCGAGGGTGAGGGCAGAAAAGTGCTTCAGGTTGGGCAAAGCTGCCCCTGTGCATGAACTTCATCACCTTCTGGATAGGACCTGAAGCAACCTGCAAGTCACCCACATCAGGCACAGACCAGAGAGACCTGAGTTAAGTTGGCTTCTAGGTCTTCCTAATGCTCCCATGAAGGGGTTTCCACTCAGTGGTTGCCATGACCCCACCCTGAGACACTATGGGTTTTTTCTCCTTTGTGCAGAGATCAACAGTGAGGACTCCAGAGAATCCAGTGATGGAGGTGAGCCCCCTGAAGCTTCCACCTCAGCATTGAAAAGGGAGCCAGGTAAGGAGATGGGAGCTCAGGGTTTGAGGTACAGGAACCTCAATTAAGAGGCACTGTTTCCTGAGGCATCAATTCTGAGTTCATCCTATACCACGGACCCAGTTTATCCTGGAATCCCATTCTCTATGTTTATTTTACTTGACTTTTTGGGATGTGCAAGGTAATAAAAAATCATTATATTTATATTTTTTAAACATGAGGACTATTAATTCATAGGTGCTATTAATCAAGCTATGCACCCATCTATTGATTGTATAGTAAAAATAGGCTAGCAAAGTAGTGAATTTATTTTAAAACTAATTCTATGATTATAAAGTGTTGGATTTATACAGTGATTTCTACAGAGAGGAGAAAGCTAAATATTTCTTTATTGGAAGGTCATATTGTTGTCTAATCACAAAGTTTGAGTAGTGTTGAGGGTCAATTCCTCCAGCTCTCCTGTCTTAGCAGAAATGGATAGTTTTTTAAAACCCAAAGTGTTGTTTTTTAGAGAGTTCTCCTGAAAGTCATGACATATGGAATGACTTTACAAAGGATCTTTGCAAATAGAGTCTTACCTTTTCCTTTACAACAACCCTGAGTGAGAAAGATGGCCATTGTTACTCTTGTTTCTAAATGAGAAAATAAAATCACATAAATGTTTAAAATCTCCTACAAAGTCACATGGAGATAAAGGGAAAGACAAGACTAGCTTCCTGGATTCTGTGTTATATCCTTTGTAAAATTAGAGCTTGAAGCAGTTAATAAAACATTGTTTCCCTAATCCTATGGGCAGCACCAGTGGTCATAAGACCAGCAGCTCTTTAGTGCACAGACTGGTGATGGGTTTTCCCTTCCTACTTTCTCAGAAGATATTGGAAACATGTCTATTTAGGAAAATATACTGAGAAAGTATTTAAGAACGAATAGATAATAGAAGGGGAAAGAGGAAGAAGAGAGAGAAGTATGGGAAAGTAATATTCAACGGAGCAGTGACTTGTCTCAACTCTGGGGACAGGAAATAGAGGACCAATAGTTCACAAGGCAAGTGACTTAGGAGGACAGACCAGGTGGCCTGGATGCAGGCCATGATTTGCATGGGTGTTCAAGATTTTTCCAAGTTTTCTCATTCGTGAATTTCCTGTGGGGTTGGTTCCTTGGCCACTCACTGAGACACACAAAGGATGTTATTCCTTTATGCAGTGATCAATACCCTGGACTCATTAGAAATAAGTGGGCGAGGAGCAACCCAAGAAGCCCTCTGCATACAATGCTAACAAGATATTAATATTAAGGTTGCACTCCTAGATGACAGGTATCCAGCATCAAAATTTAGAGCTTTGTTTTCTTCAGGAATCTTTTCTGAGTATCCTCCATATGCCTTCATTCTATTACTTCTAGGAAACTGTTTACCTGAAAATAAAATGCTTTACAAAGTGAGAGGCAACAAGCACTTATTTGAGGTCAAAGGATTCAGGAAAGCACTTATTCAGGCAGAAGCATAAAAAGTCTTCCAATGAGGAGACAAAGTCCAGAGATATTTATGAGAAACGGAAGGGGAATATTTACATCAATATAAGAAAGGCATTTCTATTGGTGAAGATGAGCTAATATAGTGATGCTAATTATAAGCAATGTTTTTAATTTTCAGCCTGGTAGTCATCAGTCCCAAAGTCATGTCTGTTTTCTTGCTATCCTTGAAAACAATTCTTTGAGACACAATGTTGCTTTAAGTCCAGTCCCAAAGGTATTTTTCCCTGTTCTAACAGTGCAAATGTTTGAAGCATAAGACATGCAATGCAGTTATTCTGGCATGGCAATTTAAAGTGGCTTCATTTATATATAATTTTACAAATTTTACCTTTTGATCAAGAGCTTTCCTTGAAAGCATAACTGGTTAATTATCAGAACGCAGCACTGATTGCCTGGCTGATGTGGCTCAGTGGTTGAGGGTCAACCTATGAACCAGGAAGTCATGGTTGGATTCCCAGTCAGGGTACATGCCTGGGTTGCTGGCTTAATCCTCAGTGAGGCATACAGGAGGCAGCCAATCAGTGATTCTCCTCATTGATGTTTCTATCTCTCTCTCTCCCTCTACCTTCCTATCTGAAATCAATAAAAATATTTTTTAAAGAAAAATAAAAGAAAGCAGCACTGATCAGTTATTAAAAGCATCATTGGTTCTCCATTGTCAGATGGCTCAGTTTGGGAATGTTATGCCATTGTTGGTCCCTCATCACCAGGAAGGCTCATTCCCAGTATTGCATGTCACATAGGAAAAAGAGTGGTTTTCTCTTTTCTTAGGAGCGATAGGCCACATTTGAGCCACAAGAGCATCAGAACAGAGGAAGGCTTTCCTGTCATGTTTCTTTAAGGGAAAACATCTATCGTCCCTTAAGGTTTCTCATATGAAGTCTCAAAGGCCTTAGTGATCATTTAAAAAATGTTGAGCAACCACTATTAGAGTAGCATCTTTATGACACTGAGCCACAGGCAGTCACATGAAAATATTAAACAAACATGTGGTATCAGTGGACATTGTATGTAATTATTTTGCTTATACCTACATTTTATCTAGCTTAATTTTTATTTTATCAGAAATGTTTCATCCAAGTATAATAGGAGGTATTAGCAATAGAGCAAATCCCAGTTTGTTCAGGAAAGATTTGGTCAAGAGTAATTCTGTTGTCTAATGTAACGCATGCAAAGAAATTTAAACATTTTTCTGGTTGTCTGTTTTTGGGGTGGTCATTGCAATTCCTACCCAAGGGGAAAAAGTATTCTTTCAAATCTTTATTTGGTCTGATATCACCAGGTATTCAACATACTTGACTATATGTGTAATCAGTTTTATATTTTGACCTATGAAGTAGGTTTAAAGATGATGCCCAAAGTTCTTTCCTGTCAGAAATTAAGAATAAAAGGAAACATTAACTGTTATTGTGAGTGCTTGGCCTCTTATATTATTTGTGAGGTAAGAAGGGACTAAATAAGGAAAAAAGGAAATATGAGGGTGTAGACTATACAGGCAGGCCTGGCCTAGAATATTGGGTTAGTTGTCCACAATAGATGTCATCTGCTTTACTTCCTAGTAATTTTAAATTTAATTCTTCTGTTGGTTCAACAGTCCAGGTAAGTACTGAACTGTTGAAATAAATCTTTTTTAAATGAATATTTTTGAAGTTGAAGCATTTTTGTAGGAAATATTTTTTAAACATATTTTTATTGATTCCAAAGAGGAATGAAGAAGGAGAGATAGAAGCATCAATGATGAGAGAGAGTCATTGTTCAATTGCCTGCTGCATGCCCTACAATGGAGATCAAGCCCACAACCCAGGCATCTGCCCCAACCAGTAACCGACCTCCTGGTTCATAGGTCTACTCTCAACCGCTGAGCCAAACTGGCTGGGCTGCAGGAAATATTTTTGTGAAATTATCAGAGTCAAAGAATAACTGTCTGTACATGACAGTTAGAAATACCTGGAAATAAGTGTTTCTGCATTTTTTGTTCATCAGAAGGTGTGCCAAGAGGCCAAGAGGCAGGAGGGACTGAAAGTAGCCAAGCATCTGACATAAGGGGCAAAGCTAACCAAGGTCTTGGGGTAGAGGTTATTTAGCAGTTACCATAGATGATTGGTATGTCAGTGATGGGTGATCAAGAATCAATAATATCAGGCAGCTCACCAGGGAAAAGTGGGTCAGTTATGAAGGTGAGAGTCACAGGACTGGGGCAGCAGAATGTCAGAAGTCTGAAACGAGAGCTCCGTTTTCTGTTGAACTTGACTCTGAGCATACTGACAAAAAATGGGTCCAGTTCATGGCAGAATCCCATTCTTTTTGCTTAGCCTGATTCTTTTGGGACTAGCAGGAAAACAAGATATCATTATAAAGTCATGATTAACATGGCCCTGTTTATTGTCACAGGAGATGTAGTAGAAGTACACTCCTAAAATGAAAGTATTTAACTTTCTACATCATTGAATCAATCATTAATAATAATCACTGTAATAATAAAAATTAATAAAGTCTTGATTTTGTACAGTGATATTCATCCATAACACACCAATATTCTGTGGAACCCATAAAAGCCAAGTATTCTTTTGCTTCTCAATAATAGTGTCATTTTGTCACAATCTTAGCAAAGCCTCAAAAGACAACTGATTCTACCATTAAACCGTTAGGAAAAAAACATCAAATCAACTATTCTTAACCCAGCACATTTTTTAAAAATATATTTTTTATTGATTTCAGAAAGGAAGGGAGAGGGAGAGAGAGATAGAAGCATCAATGATGAAAGAGAATCATGGATAGGCTGCCTCCTGCACGCCACTTACTCGGGATCAGCCCACAACCCAGGCATGCACCCGGACCTAAAATTGAACTATTTCATATGTCAACACTAAAATATTAAGCCACACCAGCCAGGCAACCCAGCACATACTTTTTATGTGTGTATGTGTTCTAGCATGTCACAGGCTTATACAGTGATGTCATACAAACTTTTGCACAAACCTCCTCATAAAAATCTTAAGGATATGAGACCTGGTCCTATCTCTGAGTACAAAGGTGTTTAAGAGTATTTTTCAAAATGCTATTGAGAAATAAAGGAAGACCCAGGGCCAGTTCTGAAGTCCTACTTCTCAATGTAGTAGGTTTGTGGTTGTGGTTACTTTAGAAGAAAGAAGCAATAAATCAAATACCTTTATAAACTCAAGCCTTCTGCAGTATGAACCATCCTAAAATTTGTAACTTTTTTTTCAATCCTCACTGGAGAATATTTCTTCCATTGATCTTTAGAGAGAGTGAAAGGGTGAAAAGGAATGAGGAGGGGAGAGAAAGAGAGAGAGATAGAGAGAGAGAGAGAGAGAGAGAGAGAGAGAGAGAGAGAGAGAGAGAGAAAACATTGCCATTGACTAGTTGCCTCCCCCACTTGCTCCAACTGGGGTCCGGGATGGAACCTGCAACCAAGGTACATGCTCTTGACGAGGAATTGAACCAGCGGCCCTTTGGTCGGGGGTTGATGCCTTAACCACGGCAAGGGCAAACTTGTAAATTTTATTTAATCATTTCCATTTTCTCACCACCACCTGTTTGTTGTAGGTACTGTGGATTTTGGAAACAACTCCATTTCAGAAAGAGTCAAGAAGAGAAGAAGTAAGAATAAGATTTTATTTGCTTTTGATTTGAGAAATAATTTCATAATGCCAGTATTTCATCATTTTTATTGTTATTTACAATATTGTGGTAGGTAGATCAATTGCTCCTCAAAGATGTCTATGTCTTAATTCCTGAAACCTGTAATCTGTTCTCTTTCATGGCAAGTGGACTTTGCATATTTAATTAAACTGGGACTTAAAATGGGAGAGGTTATCCTGCATTACCAGGGTGGCCCCAATATACTCCCCTAGTCCTTAAAAAAATGGAGAATCTTTGGTGTGGAGAGAGGAAGAAGAATGGTCAGAGAGACACAATATTGTGGCTCTGAAGATGGAAGAAGGGCCCTAGCTAGTTTAGCTCAGGGGATAGAGCATCAGCCTGCAGATTGAAGAGTCCCAGTTCAATTCCAGTCAAGGGTACATGCCCCAGTTATGGGCTTGATCCCCAGTGGCGGGGCATGCAAGAGGCATCCAATCAATGATTCTGTCATCATTGATGTTTCTATCTCTCTCACCCTCTCCCTTCCTCTCTGAAATCAATAAAAGATTTCTTTAAGATGGAGGAAGGGAATAGGGAATGTGGGTGATCTTAAGAATCTGTAGTTCACACAGCATTCACCTCCTTGGGCATGATGTGAGATACTAATTATAAGAGATTACCCCAACACTTTTACATGAATTGAAATGCCCATTCATGTGACTTTCCCTGTACTCATGGACCTGTGAATAGAATTCTACTCTGAAAAACTAGTCTGTTTATAATTCAGTACAAAATTGACTTAATTACAAAGGTTTAAAGTAAAATTTGCTTTTCCTACCCACTATATTTTCTGTTGCAAAAAAAAAATACATTGAGGAGAAATAGAAAAGATAAAGATTTCAGAAATTCAGTGATGTTGAACTTCTGTGTGTTCAGAATCTAATCAAGATTTTCTCCTAAAACCTCCAAATTCCTTTGGGAATTTGAAAGTACAATGAATTTAAAGATTATTTGGGGTAGAATTTAAACATTTTTAAAGGAGAATGACCTATGCATTTACTCGTCATCTTTTTTGCTCTTCAACAAAATTTTATAGTTTTTTTCTATAGATTGTGCATGTTTTTAATTTTCCTGTTAGATTTGCTGCGATATAATTTATATACAATAGATTCCACCACTTTAAAGGTTTCATTGAATATGTTTTAACACATGTGGATAGTTATGTAAACCACCATGATCATGACATAGAACATTTCCATCAGCCACAAATATCCACTTGTGTCCCTCTTAGCACCCCCTGATCTTGAAATAGTGGATCTGTTTTTATCACTGTATTTTTCTCCCTAGAATTTCATATACATGAATTCATGCAATATATAGTTTATTTATGTCTGTTTTTTTCACTAAACATAATGCTGTTGAGACATATTGATATTACTGTGTGTATCAGCACTTACTCCATTTCTATTGCTGAGAAGTATCCCTTGTATGAATGAGAAGTTGATTTATCTATTCACCTATTCATAGGCATTGAGCTATTTCCAGTTTGGGGGAAAAAAACTATGAGAAGCATGTTCATACAAATATTTGGGTGGACATATTTTTTTAAAATATATTTTATTGATTTTCCACAGAGAGGAAGGGAGAGAGATAGAGAGTTAGAAACATTGATCAGCTGCCTCCTGCACATCTCCCACTGAGGATGTGCCCGCAACCCAGGTACATGCCTTTGACCGGAATCGAACCTGGGACCCTTCAGTCCGCAGGCCGACGCTCTATCCACTGAGCCAAACTGGTTTGGGCTAAGTGGGTGGACATATTTTTAATTTTTCTTGGATAAATACCTAAAAGAAGTACTACTAAATCATATTAATTGAACATAAGTGCATGTTCAATGCTTTGTGAATATGCCAAAGTATTTTTGAAAGTGGTTGCACCCTTTCATATTTCCACTAGAAATGTTTGAAAGTTCCAGTTCCTCTACACACTCAGGAGTATTTGGTATTGTTAGGTTTTTTTTTTTTAATTGTAGCTATTCTTAGTAGGCATATAATGGTTTTTCTTGTAATTCTAATCTGCATTTCCCTAATAATTAATGGTACTGAGCATCTTTTCATTTGCCATTATCCACAGATCCCATTTGGTGAAGTATCTATTGAAATCTTTTACACTTATTTAATTGAGCTATCTCTTTTTTTTTCTTTTTTTTTTTCTTTTTTAGGTGAAAGAGTTATTTATATGTCCTGGAGTCAAATCCTTTGTTGGTTATGTCTTATAGTCTAGAAAAGCTGACATTTTCATTTTCTTGGCACTATCTTTTGAAGAACAAAATTTTTAATATTTGATGAAGTCTAATTTAACAATATTTCCTTTTATAATCTGTGATTTGGGGTTCTATTTAAGAAATCTTTGCTTAATTTGAGATCCTGTTTTCTTTAAGAAGTTTTATGGTTTAGTGTTTACATTTAGCTCTATGATCCAGTTTAAGTTCATTTTTGCATATGATGTTAGCTAAGAACTTTTTTTCTGGCATAGGGATATTCAATTGTCCCGGCAGCATTTGTTGAAAAGACTATCCTTTCTACATTGAATTAATTTGATTTCATATCCATTTGAAAATAAATTGGCCCTATGACTTTGAGTGTATATCTGGAATTCTTTTTCTGTTCCATTTACCTATATATCTACCATTATGTCAGGATCCTGATTACTGTAACTTTGAAAAGAGTCTTGAAGTCAGGCAGTAAGGCCTACAATTTTGTTTCTCTTTTTCAAAATGCTTTTAGCTCTCTTAGGCCCTGTGCATTTGGAAGCTTCTTCTATCTTTAATTTTAGCCACTTTTTAAAAATTGGTTTCAGCCCTAACTGGTTTGGCTCAGTGGATAGAGTGTCAGCCTGCGGACTCCATGGTCCCAGGTTCGATTCCGGTCAAGGGCATGTACCTTGGTTGCAGGCACATCCCCAGTGGGGGCTGTGCAGGGGGCAGCTGATCCATGTTTCTCTCGCATCGATGTTTCTAACTCTCTATCCCTCTCCCTTCCTCTCTGTAAAACATCGATTAAAAAAAAACCTCTATGTAGGAGAACCCCAATTCCTCCCACAGAGATTATTTTAGAAAAAAAATATTGGTTTCAGAGAAGAAGGGAGTGGGAGAGAGAGATAAAAAAATCAATGATGAAAGAGAATCACGGAAGGCTGCCCCCTGCACACTTCCTACTGGGGATGGAGCCCGCAACCTAGGCACATGCCCTTGACTGAAATTAAGCCTGGGACCCTTCAGTTCTCAGGCCAATGCTCTATCCACTGAGCCAAACTGGCTGGGGCCATTTTAGCCACTTTTAAGATCACATCATTTTCCAAGGTATCTACTGAGCTCCACCATGTGGCTATGTTCTAGGCCATCTAAAAGATCAATGGAGAAAAGCAAAATATATCTTCCTGCAGAATGCTAGCCCTTTTGTGTGAAGCTTTCCTAAAGTTTCCCTCATCCCACAAAAATAGTTTGTTCTCATCTTACTCAACAAATCTTAAGCTGGTGATCCTACCAACTATTAAGGAAGTTATGAACTATGGTATTTTGTCTGGACTCTGACATCTCTGAGAATGCAGATATTCTGTTAGTAAATTAGGAATTAAAATGGGTATCTGGAACACGACATTAAGAAGTCATTTCAGTAACTCTTTAAAATGTGTTGAAAGTCTCTTTAGAACCTGTGTGACCAATAATTGTAAACGTTCTAGGTCACTTTAAAATATGTACATTTGAACTCCTTGCTGGGTTCCGGCTTCTCCCTTCATAAAGGCTCTTTATCAAGCACAGAGTTTAAATTTACTGGATCTGTGGTAAATTAGGTTGTATTTGTTCCATCATGTTGGATAGAGATGTGTTAAGTTTTCCAAATGATTGTATTTGCCAACTCCTCCATGTTCTGTTGTTTTACTTTAAAATTTTTGATGCCATTTATGATTGTTATAACTTAGATACCTTCTCATTTTATAGTTCCCCTTTATCCTTATCAATGCTTTTAACCTTCAAATATTTTTTCAGGATGCTAATATTGCTACATTAACTTCTATAGTTTTTACCCCTTTTCATAAGCCCCCCATGCAGCTTTGTTTTTGTGTCTCTTGTAAAGACACAGTTTTTTGTAATTTTCTCAGATAATCCTCACCTTTAAATAGTTATGTTTCTTTTGGTACTTTCATTATGATCCCTGATATATGTGGACTTATACATCTATATTATTGCTAACCATTATTTTTGTGTGTTTCTGTGTCTCTTTCCTACTTTCTGAATGATTGAGACAGAATTCTATAGTCTACCTTTTTCTCCACTGGTTTGGAAACTGGAGGTAAAATTTCTTTAACCATGCTGTAATCTCAACAGATGACAAAAATCTTATCATGGATTCCCTCAAATTCAACATCCCATCTCCATCATTTAGCTATTAGATTTTAATATTTTGTTACTAATTTTCTTCTCATTATAAATTTTAAAACATAATCATTTACTTAAATTTTTCATCATTTTATGTACTCACTATTGTTTCTTTCTTTGGTTTCAACTTTGGTCTAGCTGAATAAATCCATGGTTCTTTTAGTGAGGGTATCTAAGTGTTATATGTGCAAATTTGCCTTTATTTTGAAAGAATTTTTTATTGATTTTTCTATAGAGAGAGGAAGATAGATAGATGATAGATTGATGTAGATAGATATAGATGATAGATGCTAGATAGATGATAGAGATAGATAGATAGATAGATAGATAGATAGATAGATAGATAGATAGATAGATAGATAGTAGATAGATAGAAATCCATGTGTAAGAGAAACATAGAAATATCAATCAGTTGCCTCTTGCATGGGCTCCAACTGACCAGGGACAAAACCAGCAACGTAGTTATGTGCCCTGACCAGGAATAAAACACACAGCCTTTCTGTGCCAGGGACGGCACTCCAACCAACTGAGCCACACCATACAAAAAGAATTTTTTTGCCAAGATTAAAAATTCTAGGTCAAAGTTTATTTCTCTTCAATATACTAATACTAGAGGCCCGTGCATGAAATTCATGCATGGAAGGGTGGGGGAAGCCCCTCAGCCCAGCCTGCACCCTCTCCAATCTGGGACCCCTCAGGGGATGTCCGACTGCCAGTTTAAGCCTGATCCCACAGGGGTCCCAAAGGGATCAGGCCTAAACCGGCAGTCGGACATACCTCTCACAATCTGGGACCACTGGCTCTGAACCGTTCACCTGCCTGCCTGCTTGATCACCCCTAACCACTCTGCCTGCCAGCCTAATCACTCTCAACTGTCCCCCCACACCAGCCTGCTTACCCTCAACTTTCCCCCCTGCTAGACTTCTCACCCCCAACTGCCCCTCCTGCTGGCCTGATCTCCCCCCAATGCCCTCACCCCACTGGCCTGATCGCCCCTAACTGCCTCTGCCTCAGCCCCACCACCATAGCTTTGTCCAGAATGACTTCCAGAAGGTCCCCTGGTCTAATTAGCATATTACCCTTTTATTAGTATAGATGCTTACTGCATTGTCTTCTAGACTCTATTGTGTGGCTGATGAATATTTTTCTTTATTTTAACTGTCATTTTTTGGTTAATAAGCTATTTTGCTTGCCAAAATATCTTTTTCCAACTTTTGAATCATGAAAACTTTGAGGCTACTGAAAATTTGAATAATTTTACATTAAACAGAGACTCGCAATTAGCATGTATTGTGCTTGCTTTCTCTCATTTCTGTCCCTCTATTCATTTCCCTATTCATCCACTAACCGTCCTTAGCTTTGAAACATTTTAAAGTTGCAGACAATAATACACTTTCCCCCAAACACTTTAGTATACTTATCATTAACTAGATTCAATATTTGTTTGTATTTCTTTTTCTTTTAGATAAAATTTACAATGAGATACAAAAATACTAGATATATCATTCTATGGATTCTGATTAAAGTGTTCTCCTGTAAAATCCTAATTGTTATCAAGAGACAGAATATGACCATCTCCCTAGAACTTAAAAAGTTCTCCTATGAGGAGGACACTTTACTATCCTGGGATAATTAAGAGGGAGATGCTCTCTATTTTATACTGGTCAGAAAACAAATTTGCCCTCTGACTTGGGGAGCTACATTAACTCTAGCTTCTAAAACTCTTTGCTATTCACACATCCTTGAAAAGATACTCTGGGGCATGTGGAATTGCATGGAGAATTGGGTACCAACAAATTCACCTCACAAAGCACATTCTGGCTATTTCCCTGTGAGGACACCACTCCACCAGCCAAGATTAACCTGACCCCTGGAGTCTAGTAGTATTTTCATTCAAATTGTTTCCTTCAGAATTTAACAAATTTCATAAACCATATTTTTTTCAATCTTTAGTTTCTTTATTGATTAAGGTATTACATATGTGACCTCATTCCCCCCTTAAGTCCCCCCAATCATGCCCTCGCCCCCCTGTTGTCTGTATCCATTGGTTGGGCTTATATGCATGCATACAAGTCCTTTGATTGATCCCTACCCCTTACCCCCACCCTCCCCTAATTTCCCTCTGAGGTTTGACAGTCTTATCACTGCTTCTCTGTCTCTGAATCTATCCCTTTTCATCAGCCTATGTTGTTCACTATATTCCACAAATGAGTGAGATCATGTGGTATTTATCTTTGACTGGCTTATTTCACTTAGCATAATGCTCTCCAGTTCCATCCATGCTGTTGCAAATGGTAAGAATTCCTTTTTTACCGCAGCGTAGTATTCCATTGTGTAGATGTACCACAGTTTTTAATCCACTCATCTGCTGATGGGCACTTAGGCTGTTTCCAAATCTTAGCGATGGCGAATTGTGCTGCTATGAACATAAGGATGCATATATCCTTTCTGATTGGTTTTTAAGTCTCCTGTAACCACCGCTATGGTGCAAGTCACCATGGTTGCATGAGGGAGGCAAGTGAATGCCTGGCTTTCACACAAGAAATGCAATCCCAAGGGCACACATGGTGATCCTGAAAAAGAAGCATTTATAATTGTTCAGGTTCCTAAAGGGAATATATCAGCCATAAGTAGGGTTGGGTCCCTGATCACCTGTAACCTTAAAGTTTTCAGCTCTGTTTATTGTTGATGGGTTTTTGAAGGAGGTGGGGGCAAAAGAGTCCATCCAATCTGTTCTATTTCTCCATGATGTCTCCCACAACCCTTCATCCAATGACTGAGAATCAGTGAGAGGACCATGTCCAGAAATGTTCTGCCTGGGAGATGGTGATGCTGGCAGCAATGCCTGATTCATCACATCTGATGGTGAATGGCAGACTCAGCATATACATATGTGGTGGGAGAGCTAGACAATAGTGATTTCCTTCAGGACAGTCTTCAAAGACAAATATGGTTAGTGCTCTTCCACCTCCCACACCTCCTAGGTAACCTCAGGTGCCTGGATCTTATGCTGTTCCTTCACTACCAAAAATATGGAGGGGGGACTATATTGTGTACCATTCCATTGGCTGTAACCTCATCTCCTCATCATTCATTCCAATAATCTCCTATTGTCACTCACATTTTTTATCAACAAGGGTCAGATACAAGCAGGGCAAAGGCATTTTCAAAAAATATAATCAAAATTATATCCAAAATCTCTAGGCACTCTGAAGAGTGGGGAAGAACATGCATCCTCACCAGCAATGGTCAGAACAGAATCCAGATTTTCACAGTTGATCTATATAATGCCATTAATTCCCCACCACTTTTGTCCTTATCACAATGCAGGAAGGAGCTGATCCCTTTCTGTCTACATTGGGAAAAGCTGCCTTCAGTGACAAAATACCCATAATAGAAAAGTGTGTGCACAGGAAGAGACGAGGTCATAGAGTTAGATGATCAGAGCATTGCGTGTAGCCTTTTATAAAGGGCAAACCATTGTCAGACTGTAATGGTCCAGCAAGTCATGCAATTTGCAGATTGTTCTTGAGCTCCTCAACTCCTCTTTCAGCTTTGGAGAAAGTTGATGTGAGGGACAAATGAGGAAAGTAGAGAACATGAATAGCAGGTAGACACTATCTTCAGGGTAAACTCATTACTATCCTCTCCCTGAGTCAGAACTCAAACGGGGAGATACAAGTATAGTCTCTGATATTGTCTCCAGCTAGCTAACTGCACTGGAAGAGCATAGATGGAGACCTTCCTTCAGAATGTGAGAGCAGCTGTATGTTTCATTGTCATGGAAGAATCATGGGAGGGGATGACTGCATTGAGAGTTACTATAGTTTTATAGAAGCCTGATGTCTCTGCTCAGGCATTCTGATTGTGTGAGATTTGAGAGGTGAGATGAAGGTAGGCATTCTGTTGTTATGCATCAAAAATGCCACTGACAGAAAGACTTTGAAACTCTGAAGATTTGTGAGATAAAGTTTCCTAAGTACTCCTATGTCTTTATAGAAACAATCTCAGCTTGGGAGGAAGTTGTATTTGTGCTGTTGTAAAATGAGATACAATGAAGAATCTTCTCTTTCAGGGACAAAAATGCACATAGATGAGACTGTGGATTTTAAGGCTGAAATACTTCCTGTGACCTGTGGGGTGATGGTGGGCATGTTAATTAAGAGAAAATTGAAACGAGGTAAGTTTCAAGGTCTACTTTCACTTATAACCCCTCCATGAAGGAATCACAAAAAGTAATGGAATTACCCATGTAAATTACCCATTGTTTAAGGATTGGGGCCCCAGTTTTGTCTTGAGAAGAGGTAGGGATCTCTAAGATGATATTTTTACACTTTAAGAAATGGTGCATATTAAGTGCTCACTTCCAGAGTTCACAAAATTTAGAATCAGAAAACCTGAGTCCCAGCCTCAGCTCTGCCAAGAGTGACTTAGCAAAGAATGGGACTTTTCTGAGCCTGAAACTTCTCATCTAATAAATGGATAATAATTAAAAACCTGCCTCCTGGTGTGACTTTGAGACAATGTACATACTGACTGTAAAATATTTTCTGATTTGAACATTATAAATCTTTCCAATAGTGGTCTATTATGATGAACCCCATATCAGATTAATCTTAATGTGGGTATGTGAAAAAATAATATGTTTGCATCAAACCTATTTTTAAACAGCTTTACTGAAATATAACTCACATATATACTAGTAATTCACCATTTTAAGTGTAGAATTCACTGTTAAGCTTTTTGTTTCTGTTTTGTTTATTCACAAGATTATAAAACCATCATTAAAATCTAATTTTAGAACAGTTTTGTCCTCCACTAAAAGAAACACCAGGTCTCTCAGTAGTCAATACCCATTCCCACCTCACCCCACCATCTAGCCCTATGCAACCACTCATATATTTTATGATCTATAAACTGGCCCATTCTAAATATTCCATATCAATTGACTCATATAACATGTGCCTTTCTGTGACTGGTTTTCACTCAGCATGATGTTTTCCAGGTTCATACGTATATATCATCCATTATACTTCATTCTTTTTTATTTTCAAATAATATAACAGTCCATCATGTGGAAACACAGTAATGCATTTATCTATCAGTTTGGGTTTTCTCACCCTTTCACTATTATGAATAATGCTGTTTTGAATAAAGATTTTGGTGAACCTAGTTTTTTAATTCTTTCCACTATATACTCTGGACTAGAATTGCAGGATTATATGGCAATTCAATGTTGAACTTATTGAAAAAATTGAAACTATTTGCCACAGTATGGCACCAGTTTATATTCCCACCAGTAAAATCTGAGTGCTCTCATTTCTCTGCATCCTCACCAACAATTGTTATTGTCTGTCTTTTTCTTTACGGCTATCCTAGAGGGTGTGATGTGGTATCTCAATAAGGTTTTTATTTCCTTTTTTTAATGAATAATGTTGTTATATATATGACTATCTTTTATCCTATATAATAACAGCCTAGGTGGCATCATGTGTGACATCATCACAAGATGGCTGCCACAAGATGGCCGGCAGGTGAGGGCAGTTGTGGGCGATCAGGCCTACAGGGGAGAGCAGTTGGATGCAACCAGGCTGGCAGGGGAGGACAGTTGGGGGCGACCAGGCCTGCAGGGGAGGGCAGTTTGGTGCAACCAGGCTGGCAGGAAAGGGTAGTTAGGGGCGACCAGGCCAGCAGGGGAAGGCAGTTGGGAGTGATCAGGCCTGTAAGGGAGGGCAGTTGGGGGCTATCAGGCCAGCAGGGGAGCAGTTAGGCATCAATCAGGCCTGCAGGGGAGCAGTTAGGGGATGATCAGGCTGGCAGACAGAAGCAGTTAAGGGCAATCAGGCAGGCAGGCTGGCGAGCGGTTAGGAGCCAGCAGTCCCGGACTATGAGAAGGATGTCCAACTACCCACAGGGATTGGGTCTAAACCAGCAGTCAGACATCCCCCAAGGGATCCCAGATTGGAGAGGGTGCCAGCCAGGCTGAGGGATGCCTTTCCCCCCCCCCCACCCTCCGTGCACAAATTTTGTGCACTGGGCCTCTAGTCTATATATAAGTAAAATTTTCCAATGAATAATATTTCACAATTACTTTAAAGTCAGTATTCATGATTTCAGGTAAAAAAATATCAGCTCAATAATGCCATTCAACTGGAAGAAAATTATTGTAATACAGGGCACAGTTATTGCCTTAATGTCATTGTAAGCAGCAGAGCAGGGCCCCCACGTGAGATTTCACTCCAAAGTAGGAAATCTCCTTACAAGAGACTTACAGGCTGGGTTTGGGGATTCTCAAGTATGAAAGGTGAGGCCACACTCATCTGTTAGTGATCTTTAACCCAAATTGGGTGCCTGTAGATCCAGTGTCTGAGCTCTGAGGACAAGGAGGTTTCAGGATCAATTATCCCGGTCTTACAGGAGCCACGGTGAAGTGCATAAGGAGAGAGGATGGAATTTGGTTCACCCCAAGGGAATTTGAAGTTGAAGGAGGCTATGGAAAATCAAGTAACTGGAAGAACAGTGTGTGCTGTGGTGGGAGAACCCTAAAATGGCTGATACAGGTATTCCAGTGATGGGGCAGGAGATGTGACTTTCCTTGTACTTAAAGAAAAGGTCACTATTTGCTCATAAAATATATGTTGAGTCATGGCTAGAGCTCTGAGGTCCCCTGACTTTATTCTTGTCCTGGAGGGAGGCACCCCACACTCTTAAGTCAGTACAAGGCAGCACATTGATGTCAAAGGGGCTCAGTTGGAGTAGGTGCGGGAGCCTGGAGGAGGGAGCAGTCATTATGACTCAGGTGCTTGCAGATAACTTTAGCCACTGAAAGAAAGGAGACCATCTACAGTCAAACAAGTGGACAGAAGGCACTCCTGAGAAAGAGTGGTGTGAAAACCAGAACCATGACTAACATGGCTTCACAGGTTGAGGTACATGGATTGTGTGTGATAAGGCATAATTCATCAATTGGGGTTTGGGGGGTTTTGGGAGGGATTTAATGCCAGGCTAAGGATTTTAAACTAATAGCATAAACAATTCAGAACCAGAGAAGTCTCCTGAGGTGTGAAATGACATATTTGAAACAGTATCTCAGACAACATGGGGCCTGGAAATTACTTCACTGTCTTTCAGCTCTAGACACTTGTAGTAAACCTAGAATGCTCAGCTCCAATGTCACCCCTCTCTGAATATTCCCTGACTGACCTGCCTTGTCATCCCTTCCCTAGGCCCCCTGACCACACTATTAAAGCCTTTCTCACAGTTTTATACTTATCCTTTCATGCAACCCCTTGCTTTCCTAGATCCCTCTAGGGTTTATACATCTTTGTGTGCCCAACATTGTGCAGAGTATCTGACACCCCATAGCTGTGGGACATGTGTGTGTCAGTTGAACAGCCCTGGTGTGAGGAAATAACTTGAGTGGCACTGGTGGGAATGGAAAGGAAGTGAAAGCTGTCAAAAAGATTGTGAAGGAAATGAAAACTTAAGTAAATAAGAACACAAAAGAAAAGGAAAAATTTCTAAGGAGGATTTTCCAGCTATTAATGAATTCTAGAATAACACTGAGGAGGGGAAGATGGGTTCTCATTTAGACATCTTGGTTTTAGCTGACAGTGGAACATCCAAGTAGAAATATTTGGGAGGAGGTTGCAATGCCAGACTCACAAAATATAAACACGGGCTAACTATACACTTGGATCTTTTAATCTTTCAGCAAGGACATCTACTTAAACCTCCACGTGGCGTGAAGAAAAAGGTGATTATTACTTTATACAAGTTCTTTTTTTAATCTATGTTGTTCAAAGTATTACATAGGTCCCCTTTTCCCCACATTAACCTCTTCAAGCCTGCTCCCATCCCCCACCCCAACCCCAACCGCCCCCAAGCCCCTTACCACCCAATTGTCTATGTCCACAGACAATTGTATATGCATACAAGTTCATGGGTTGATCTATTCCCACCCACCCTCCCCTGCCTTCCCTCTATGGTTCAACAGTCTGTTCATGCTTCTATGTCTCAGGGTCTTTTTGTTCATCAGTTTATTTGGTTCATTAGATTCCATATATAAGTGAGATCATGTGATACTTATCTTTCTCTGACTGGCTTATTTCACTTAGAATAATATTCTCCAGGTCCATCCATGCTGTTGAAAATGGTAAGAGTTCTTTCTTTTTTTATTGCCACATAGTATTCCATTGTATAAATGTACCACCATTTTTTATTCACTCATCTGCTGATGGGCACTTAGGTTGTTTCCAAATCTTTTTTTATTAACATTTCATATGTGCATTTTTTATTTATTGTTTAAACTATTACATATGTCTTCTTTTCCCCCAATTGACAACCCCCCCCCGACACACAACTCCCACCCACAACGGCAAGCCCCCACTGCCCCAGTATCTGTGTCCATTGGTTATGCTAATATGCATGCATACAAGTCTTTTGGTTGATCTCTAACCACCCCCTTCCCCTGCCTTTTCTCTGAGGTTGGACGGTCTGTTCAGTGCTACCTTGTCTCTGGATCTATTTTTGTTCATCAGTTTATGTTGGTCATTATACCCCACATATGAGTGAGATCATGTGATATTTATCTTTCTCCAACTGGCTTATTTCACTCAGCATATGCTCTCCAGTTCCATGCATGCTGTTGCAAATGGTAAAAGTTCCTTGTTTTTTATGGCAACATAGTATTCCACTGTGTAGATGTACCACAGTTTTTGAATCCACTTATCTGCTGATGGGCACTTAGGCTGTTTCCAAATCTTAGCTATTGTGAATTGTGCTGCTATGAACATGGGGATGCATGTATTCTTTCTGAGGAGTGTTTCAGGTTTCTTAGGATATATTCCTAGAAGTGGAATCACTGGATCAAATGGGAGTTCCATTTTTATTTATTTTTTTAAATATATTTTATAGATTTTTTACAGAGAGGAAGTGAGAGGGATAGAGAGTTAGAAACATTGATGAGAGAGAAACATTGACCAGCTGCCTCTTACACGTCCCCTACTGAGGATGTGCCCGCAACCAAGGTACATGCCCTTGACCGGAATCGAACCTGGGACCTTTCAGTCCGCAGGCCCATGCTCTATCCACTGAGCCAAACCGGTTAGGGCAAGGGAGTTCATTTTTAATTTTTTGAGGAAACTCCATACTATTTTCCATAATGGCTGCACCAGTCTGCTTTCCCACCAGCAGTGTACTAGGGTTTCCTTTTCTCCACAACCTGGTCAATATTTGTCATTTGTTGATTTATTCATGATAGCCATTCTGACAGGTGTGAGGTGATATCTCATTGTCATTTAGATTTGCATTTCTTGGATGATTAGTGACTTTGAGCATTTTTCCATGTCTACTGACTTTCTATATGTCCACTTTGAAGAAGTGTCTATTTAGGTCATTTGACATTTTTAATTGGATTGTTTGGCTTCCTTTTGTTAAGTTGTATGAGTTCTCTATAAATTTTGAAGATTAACCCCTTATTGGATGTATCATTTGCAAATGTGTTCTCCCATGTGGTGGGCTCTCTTGTTGTTTTGTTGATGGTTTCTTTTGCAGTACAGAAGCTTTTGGTTTTAATGTAGATCAATGGAATAGAATAGAAATCGACCCAAGCCATTATGATCATTAATATTTGACAAAAGAGGCAAGAGCATACAATGGAGCAGAAACAGTTTCTTCAATAAATGGTGTTGGGAAAATTGGACAGGTACATGCAAAAAAATGAAACTAGACCACCAACCTAACACCATACACAAAAATAAACTCAAAATGGATAAAAGACTTAAATGTAAGACATGAAACCATAAAAGTCTTAGAAGAAACGATTGGCACCAAAACTTCAGACATCTCTCCTAGCAATATGTTTACCAATACATCTCCTAGGACAATGAAAACTAAGGAGAAAATATAAAAGTTCTTATTACATAACTAATTTTATATGGTGTAGCACCTTTTTTATGGTTACTCAGTTGTGTAATTAACATTGTTGCCTCTTCTCCTGGTTCCTCCATTCATTTTATTTAATTTATTTATTTTGTATGTGCCTTCATATTTGTTTCATTGAATATTAAGTTGAATGCAAGGTCATCTTTGAATGGTAAATCATTTGAGATGAGGATAATAAAGAGCCATCAAAATAGATCTCATAGCTGAGCTTTACCTATAGATGCAGATGTTGTCAGGGTATCCAAGTTGTAAAAGCAGACATAATTATGGAATACATAAAAATACTTTTTAATAAGGTCACAGGCTCATTTTTGACTCAGACAAGATTTTTTTAATAAAGGATACTATTTCTAACTTTAATAAAATCTGATGAAGCAAAATTTGATCACCATCATCTAGATGAACCAGGTTTAGTACTGAGTCTACCTTGAGACATATATGAAACCATACACTACTACTTGAAATAGGAAACTAAAAACATATTTATTTTCTGCTCTTGTTTTACATAATCTTCCATCCTTCTATTAAATATACACACAGACTTACAATATTCTTTCTCAGGCAAAAATTACTGGCAAAGATTTCCTAAGGATGGTGCTGTTGGGAGGGAACTTTTGGACACTTGAAGTGTCTTACATGAGGGATTGACCTGATAAATTCTTTACTTTGATGCCAACCCTTTTGGTTCCACCTCAGGGGCTGTGCAGGCCTCCTGACTATCTATGAAAGTGTTTTCTCTCTCTATGGAAAAAGATTATGGAGGCAATAAACAAAATACATAATGTGAGGTGTAGCTTCAGGATAAAGTGATAGTTTTTTCAAGATTGAGTATGAATGAGAAATTAAGAAGAAGGGGGAGGTGAAAAGTGTCATTCTCATATACTTCAGGTAGAAATGACCATCCAAGACTTTCATAGTATGTACATTAGGTTACATATAGCTGTCTAGGCCCGTGGTTGGCAAACTGCGGCTCGCGAGCCACATGAGGCTCTTTGGCCCCCTGAGTGTGGCTCTTCCTAAGCCTTAGGAGTACCCTAATTAAGTTAATAACAATGTACCTACCTATATAGTTTAAGTTTAAAAAATTTGGCTAGCAGAAGAAATTTCAATTGTTGTACTGCTGATATTTGGCTCTGTTGACTAATGAGTTTGATGACCACTGGTGATGTTCTAGGACTTTTGACCCACCAGTCCTTGGCACACTATACCCATTGGGTTTACTGAAGATAAATTATTCTTTTACCTATTCAGTGACTACTTTAAACAGTAGTGTCTCTATCATTCTCTGTGTGTCTAGAGTTATTCAATCTGGAGTACCTAAAAGAGCTAGCAACTTCCAACCCACAGGTTCTATCCTTATCCATGAGTACAACACTTTGCAGCAACAAGGTTCAGTTACCCCTATATTTTCTGTCTCTTTGATGAAGAATTGAAGTGTCTGATCTCAGGACCCATTACTACCTCGGTGGATCCACTGTGCCTCCTAGAACTTCTCTTGCTGATGGAGTCCTGGTTTCTCATAACATTAGTGTCACACTTGGCGCCACATGACAGCTTGCTGTCCCTTGATGAGGGCCACTTATCCTTTCTGGTGACAGCTGCTGTATTGTCAAATATCTGAAATACTCAGCCAAACCTATTATTGGTTTTATGCTAGTATTTGCTAAAAAGATAGCAAGTAATCTCTTTTCCTAAGTGAAATAATATTCATGTATTTACTCATTCACTATGCAATTATTTAATACATTAAAAATGCTCAATATTCATTACAGAAGTTTGAAATAATATCCCTGACCTCCAGAATTGTTTCAACTTCATTGTTTACCATGGATAAATACTTAATGGGGAGCAGGGTATTCCAGACTCTCCAGAGAGGCATGCAATGACATGACCATTTCTCAGGTCATTTTTCAGAGCATCACCCTTGTCTATGACCTCCCTGCATCAGATGGGGATAAAAGCTGAGGCTGCCAGAAAGTAATAAGTCCAAGTCATTCTATTGGATAATCAAGAGCAATATAAGTCTTGTACCCAGTCGTCAATTTCCTGTGAAAAGTCAGCCAGGTGCCATCTTGGGATTTGGATAAAAAGAAAATGAGGGTGAACTTCTGGAAGTTGAATTAAAGTACAGAGGAGCTTGGATTCATTTTAACTTTAGAGGAGTGCCCTAGAAGAGTTGCTGGTGATGGTGGAGTTCATGTCATACTACCCATGATCAAGACTCCATGGGGAGGAAAAGGCAATTGTTTTAACAAGAGTACCCTCACTCTTCTTAATAATCTTTCCTAGGATAGATATTACTGCCCAATTCAGCATTGGCTTATAATACCTCATGCATTAATAACCACACATGTGAGACTAAATCTCAACTCAGGTTCCACACTTTGCACACTAGAATCACCTGAAAACCTTTGAAAAATTACATTGTCTGATCCCACTCTAGATAAAATTTTGATTTAATCATTCTGAGTTATAACTTGGACATTAGAATTGTTAAAATGTCTCCAGATGATTTTGATACGCAAGTTACTCATTTCATGACTTAAGGAGAATACCAATGCCTGTGTCTCAAACCAGACCAATTGATTCAGCACCTATGATGATGGGACCAGAAATTTAGTATTTTACGTACTTGCCTCAGACAATTCAAATGTGTAGCCAAGCTAAGAGACAAAGAGCCAAAGGGAAAAGGCCTTTGACTTAATTACTGATAGGGATGCAAGATTCTTGTGCACTTATTACATTTGTTATTTCCTTGTTCTTCTGGGAAGAGGGTCACCAATTTCTGGAGAATGATGATAGGCGTCTGTGAGTGCCTACAGTGAGGAGAAGGAAAATGGTCCCAGACCTCCACGTTAAACCCAGTTTCAAACTCCATTAAGGATGCCGTTCAGGATTCTCTGGAACACTGAATGGGAGCTGTTGGCCAGATGTTCCTTGAGCTTTGCACTTTCTCATATATGGTCATTTTTAAAAGCAAAAGAAATGACCAGAATCCTGATTCTCCTCAGATAAGAATTTTCACCCTAAGTCAGAGTGACTTTTCATCTGTTATTACTTTCTGCATGAAGAGAAACAACATAGCTGTGTTGCACATTACTCTGCCCATTTACTTCAAGATGGACATTTGTGATCTTTGTGTGCTGCTAACAGAGATATAATACAGACTTTGAGAAACAGAACACTTTTCTCTATGTATTAAGGTGGAACCATTCATTAGGGTCTCAGCATCCCTGTACACAGTGGACCCTACAGAGATCGAACTAACAAAAGAAGCTTAACCATTACTGTGAAAAGGAGTGGGCTTAGTTGGATTTGGAATATGAGTGAGAGTATAGACCCAGGATATATTCTCAAGTTTGTGGTCAAAGGCGAATGTTTTATGAAATGGAAGCACCAGGAAAGAACAGGTAGTGGATGTGGGACAGGATAATACAATGTTTAGCCTGGATGAGTTTAGGGTGTGCTTTAAGAGCCCAGGGGGAGATGCTGGGTGAGCATAGGGATGTGCACAAATGCAGAAGACAGGCTGGACATTTGGAAGCTGGAGACATGGCAATGTAACTGCAGCTTTGAGAGTCATTTCATTATCTGGGGCAATCAAATAGCCAAATATCTAAACCTAAGGGATTCTGTCTAAGTGTTAAAAGAGAAGAGGACAGGAAAGGAAACAGATACAGCAGTGAGGCTGATTGACTAAACCCAAGAGAGTGATGGCACTGACCTCATGTGTTTGAAGAAAGGAAAAATGGTCCTGGCAGAGAAAAGTGGACACTGTCATCCCTACCTCTTCCTGCTCCTCAATGGACCACATTCCCTCCACCCAGCACTCATCAATGGGGGGGCCAGTCCCCAAGCCAATCTCATTTGTGTAACCTGAGATGGTCACAAGAGAGTAGGAATTTCTCCAATAGACAATAGGATACACAGGATGTTTCTATCTATAGAGCAACCCAGAATCTTCTGCGTTCTCTCAGAAGGCAGAACCAGGAAAGCAACCAGGAGCAAATATAGTTCCTGATAGTTCCTGATTCATATGTAAATGCTGATTCTCATTTAAAAGAAAGAATAAAGGGGTTTTCTGTTTTAATCACCTTCTTTTCACCCCATTGGTGAGGAAGGTATGTCTACCACACAGTTTGGGGGACAGCAAGTAATGGCATCTGTCACTGGACAGATGGATTGACAGATGTTTATTAGTCACATATACTCCTAAACCAAGGAAGGAGGGCAGTGCCAGCCATGCAGGCCTCACCAAGGTTGCCCTCAGGAACAGAGGGAGCAACCAGGGGCTGTGGAGAGTGGGTTATCCCCTGGTTTCCCTAGAAGGTTATGGCATGCTTGTTTAAATAATTTCATGGCTGACAGGGAACTGAAACCTGTTATTCCAGGCTGAGCAGGGTTACATGTGGCCCCCTGACAAGGAGCATTGTTTAGCTGTGGGACCTTATCCAGGAGAGCAGATTCAGGAAGGGAACTTGCAGATAGGCTGTTCAACGCCTTCTCAATTTTACCAAATGTCACAGCTGCACATAATGTTGAACTTTAATGTTAGTCTTTACACTGCATTTTCTTGATTAGGATAGGGCTCAGTCACAGGCCAGCTATTTCTCATGAATATATATGTTTGTATATAACACAGTGTATCTTCATATCTGCTCTATAAATTTGGTTGGGTTCAATGAGTAAAAGTTACACCACAGGATTTGGATGGAAATACTGTCAAATGTTATCTTCTTCAAATGAAATTAAACATGGTTAAAGGCCACACTGAGACTGGTAAGAAATCCAGTATCAGTTGTTTAAGGGGTCCCTCCCTATTCTGTTTATAGAACAAAGCAATTGCCACTCTCTCTGGCCGGTCAGTGATGGAGCCTCCACACCTTACATGCCATGCTGAGTCATGGGGCATCTCCCCAGGGTTCTAGCGCCAAAGAGCTCTGTCCTCCCTGGCAAGACCTGGTCATCTGTGCCTGTGGTCTTTCCAATTCAAAGACACTGTCCTAGGTCCAGGGGCACTCCAGGTACAGAATCCACAGTCCAGGAACCCCTACCAGGCCCTTCAACTCATGGGAGCCCTCAGCCAAGAAAACAGGATGTAATATTGTCTTAGAAGTTTATTCCATCTTATCAATTTCTCAATAAACCACCTTTCCTTGCATCATTTTAGTCATTTTGGTATAGGCAAATCTTTTTGTTCCAGGACCTTGTTTTATTTGAAAGGTAATACAATGGTTCACATTTCTATAAAATTCACCCTCTCTTTTGTAGCTGGTCTTTCTGTGTTAGAGACTCTGGTTTTATAGGAAAACCTTTTCTGGTCACATAGACCATTCCTCCTGAACTTCACCACAGACCAAGAGTTCTTTTTCTGAAACTCCACTCCATGCAGTTGGTTCACAGCTCAGGGAGAAGTACATAACTTGTCCATGAAGTTTCCCACAAAATCAATGAGTTCCAGATTCCCACAGCGCTGGTCTTCAGGGTCTCACTGGGGATACATACATTATTTTATCTTTTAGCTGAAAAAAGCAGAGAAATGCAAGGTCTGTGGGGATGAAGGAAAACTCTTCAAGTGCAGTCGTTGTGCCAGCTTCTTTCATGGGGACTGTCACATCCCACCTGTGGATCCTACGAGGTTTGTGAGATACAGACCCCTCTCCATCTATGGACCTTCTTCCTTCCATGCACACTCCCAATGCAGAGTCTCTCCTTGTGTCCTGATGGAAAATGAGCAGGGTCAGAAGTACAGGGTCCAATGATATGATGTAGGGAGCTGTTTAAAGATACTGTCAATGTAAAGGTAATGTTCTCCTCTCTCCCCAGGGAGGTTGAGACTGGTAGCTGGGTTCCTTGCCTACATACCACTACTGTCCTTTTCAGAATTTTCCCACCTCAGACTCCTATTCACAGGAGCATAAATTCTAGTTGTCTGTGTTCTGTGCTTATTCAGAAAAGGCATGAAACAAAGATATTTTTCCTCATTTTGCCATGTTCTCAACTGGCTAATAGAGGCACAAGGACCCCAGGGGTTAAGGCCCATTTCCAACACTAAGACTTGTTGGGCATGGCTACTTGTGCTCCCAGCAGCTTAGAAAGAGAAAGGGGAGCCCATCACTCACCCAGACACCATATTACACCCAGTAAACTGCTGCTTCTACTCTAAGAGCCAGGGTTACCACATGAGAGTCCTGGAGAATCTTGGAGGTGTCCCCTCATTCCCTGGCTGTGCCCATCAGCTATGTCTGAAAGAAGAATGGCAGCTGTGGGAATGGAGGTGTTTCTGGGGCTTGCCTTGCTCACTTATATCTGACATCTCAGGAACAATTGGAAATGTACCTTCTGCAAAATAAAAATATCTTCACGAAATCAGCAGCAAGACAGTGAATCTGAGGTCCTGGCAAGACCGATGAGGCCTGAAGAGAAGATGGTGAGTTGAATTTGTCCCAAAACATCTCTTTTCTGCACACATGAGAAGTCAAACAGTCATGGGTGAGGGCAAGAGTTTCAAAGGGTGCTTGCTCTTCTGACCATGCCTCATCCATGCTGAAAATTCACCAGAACCTGTTTGAAGAAAGAAAAAGAAAGAAAAAATCTCAGCTATTACATGTTAGTGTCCAAGAACAATCCCTGTTTGGGAAAACTTCCAGTAGACTACTGTGTTCATGTATCTGCCTAGACATGCATTTGGGCTCACTCTTGCCAAGTTGCTTTTCATTCACAGTCTCCTTCTTTGCAGAAATGTGAATTCCTACTCCTAAAGGCCTATTGCCATTTCGAGGGCAACATTTTTCCAAATATTCCACATGAAAATTATGTGAGTAACAACGACAAACCATGTATAGGCCCCATAATGTTACCCAACCTTGACACAGAGACTGTGGAATCTGTGATCTGAAGCCCATGGGAGGGGGAGCATGAGCTGCTTTTACCTTTACCTTGTATTTCCTCTAGATTTTATGGGAATCCACAGAATGTAGACATTGAACTTTGTCAGTAATGCTCCTATTGATATATTTTTCATCAGTTTCAAAAGGCTTCTCAATGCCTAGAGACACTTAGGAGATTGGATGAAATCAAGAATAGTCTAAATAAAGGATGTTATGCCCAAGTGGAGGGGTTTGTGCTTGAAATGAACAACATCTTTCAGGATCCTAAGGTAAGGGGCTCTCCCTACATCCATTTCATTTTCTATACATTGAGTCACTCTGCCTGCATTTCCTGGTACTGGGAGATTTTAGAGTTTCCCTCATCCTATGACAAGCCTATACAAGCAAGGATTCAGGAAGTGACTGGGTTTTTTAATTGAGGATTTAAGCTCACCAGAGAGAGCAACAGTGAATAAGGAGTTGTCCCTGCCACCAGACTCCAGGCCACTGAGAGCTAATTCCTCTCCTCAAAGGTGACAGGTGACCATTGAGAACAGTGGTGTCCTCCCTGCTCAAAACCTAAGGAAAAAATTCCTTCCTAAAGTCATGTTATCCTTCTTACCTCTCCCAAATATACTCAATCAGACCTCTCAGAGGTCCCAAACTGCAAATTCCTCTGCATGTAAATGAAACATATAACATATCACTAGAGGGGAATAGAATTGACAATGTGAGAGGAAGACCACTGATTGTCCATCTGTAATATTTGATTGTTACTAAGACCTTAGATTACTTTTCCAACTCTCACTGAAACAAACAACCCAAAACCAATGACTGAGAGTCCTCTATATAGTAATTATTTCCCATTTCTGTCTAGACAACAAGAGTTAATCATGCTATTAGGAAACAAAAGTTACTCTTACCAGCTTGAGATTTTTGTATTGTTTTGTTTTGCTTTGTTGGTTTGTTTTTGCTTGTTTTTAAATATATTTTTATTGATTTCAAAGAGAAAAGCAGAGGGAGATAGAGATATAAACATCAATAATGAGAGAGAATCATTGATCAACTGCCTCCTTCACGCCCCACACTGGGGATCGAGCCCACAACCTGGGCATGTGCCCTGACCAGAAATAAACCATGACCTCATGGTTCATAGATGGATGCTCAACCACAGAGCCACACCACCTGGGCTTAGCTGCTTGAGTTTTTAAACTTAATCTGTTTAATGTAACTTACTCGTTTAAAACAAGAGTTCTGATCATTTTCCAATGCACATTGTCTAATGACACTGATATTGTCATTATTTTTTTCTGTGCGTTTTTTCCCCAGCACTATGACTCCGACCTAACAGAAGAGGAATTTAAGAAGAATTTCAAAGACGTCTTTGCTATTCAGTAAACAAATCAGAACAGTTCACTAGTGTAGTGGATGCTGTTGATACCCTGGGAAATCTCACTTTCAGGCAGATTTCTCATCCCTGCTGTTATGTGTATTGACTGCTTATGCCATCTCTCCCCAGTATATTTCTTTGGGCCAAATGGAGGCATATTCACCTGAAGGTTAAATCTCTTTGTCCTGGGGGCTGTTTCCAGCACCAAAGTTGAACCAACCATGTGGAGTGATTCATGTTCCTGTGCTCCTCAGGGAATCAGCCTAGAGCTGGTCTCCAGCTATGACCACATCCTTGCTTAGCATTTCCCAGCACAGTGTCCTGCCTCCCTTATCCCTTCTCCTCCTGAGAAAATTCTCACAATAAATCACTGGCTAAAGAGACTTTGTCTCAGGCTTTGCTTTTAGGGAACCCAACTTCACATTATGGTCTAGCAAGTCAGACCTAAGCATGGAGTTCTGAGTTGGATCACTGTCTAGCCAGCTGGCAACAGGTGGAATACTGTTAGTCCCTGAGGTACTAAAACAGTGCAGTTGCAAAACACATTCACCTGTATGAATGAGATATAGGGGAAGAGGCAATTGTCTAACATTTACAAAGAAATAGTAACTGTAAGAACTGTGTGATTAGGTGGCTATTTCTTTTTTAAAAACTATTTTACATATGCTTTTATTAATTTCAGCGGGAGGGGAGGAGAGGAGAGAGAGAAACATCAATGATGAGAGAGAATCATAGATTGGCTGCCTCCTGCAAACCCCCTACGGGGATTGAGCCTGTAACCCGAGCATATACCCTGAACATGAATTGAACCATGGCTCAACCAGAGCCATACCAGCCTGGCTAGGTGGCTATTTCTAAGCTCATTTAAAGTGTTTAAAAGAGTACATGACAAGCTTATATGTTAACTACCACCTGCATCTGGAAGATACACAATAGAAGGCCTGGTGCAGGCCCTAATTTTAAGAATGACGGACTTCTGCCCACCCCGAGTGTCTCAGTTGGTTGAGCATCCTCCTGTGAAGAGAAAAGTTTGCCTCATGGCACATACCTGGATTATGTGTTCGGTCCTGGGTCAGGATGAGTATGAAAGGCAACTGAGAGATGTTTCTCTCTATGTCTCTCTCTCCCTCTTCCTCTGTCTAAGCATGTGCTTGGGTGAGGATTATATATTAAAAAAAATAAAAGAGGAGAGAACCAAGATGGCGGCATAAGGTATAAACTTGTGCATGCTGCCCCCCACAACAACATCGAAACTACAACTATAAGACAAAAAAGCTATCATCCATAACCACGGGAAAGCTGGCCGAGTGGAAGTTCTACAACTAGAAGGAAAGAAAGAAGCACATTGAGACCGGGTAGGAGGTGCAGAGGCACCAAGAACAGAGATACAAAGGCGCGTGTGAGGCAGGCTGCACCTGGATGCGCCTTTTTTTCAATTGGAAGGAGATACAAGCTCTCAAATGCACTGAGCTCGTTTAAGGCGAGATTCTGGGGTCCCAGACTCATACAGGGAGAAACTGGACTATCTTGCAGCGGTTTGGAAAGTGAGGGTGGCTTTCTCACAGAAATGCTTGCAGGGATCATTGTTGCTGTGGGGGCGCTGGACTGCAGAGATGTGGAGTCGCGGAGACATGGAGACACGGAGTTGCAGAGACGTGAGGAGTCCTGGAGACACTGACGACAGCCATTGCTGTTTGCTCTGTGATTCTCTGAGACCCCGTCCCACTCAAATTACATCCCCTCCCAAGCTGTGCTCAGCGGCGCAAAGGAATCACCTGGGCTTTTGCAGCCTAATCTAACTTCAGCTGTGTCAGAGAGCTCCAAAAACTTCCAAATCCCAAACAAAGAGGAGAAACCTGCTGATATCACTGTAGCTCCTGCTGGGTGGACTCATACATTGGCTGACTTGGAGATCCAGGAGCCAGGGTACCCCTGTTCAGATACCAGATTTCAGCTCCTCACATCCATAAGGGACACACTCAAGAGGCAGACAGAATCAGTGAGCACCAAAGCCCCACTGAAGCAAGTCCTGCCTCATAAGGGTGTCTCTAGCACAGCAGTTCTTCTTATAGACACAGTGGGTCCTCACAGTCAGCCAAAAATGCGAAGACAAAGAAACATGTCACAAATGAAAGAAATGGAGGAAAGCAAACTAATGGAGGACATAGAGTTCAGAACCACAGTTATAAGATTACTCAAGAATCTTCTACAAACTTCCAAGGAACTTAGTGAGACCTTCAAGGATCTTAATGAGAATGCCAAAAAAAAAATGGCAAAGGACCAGTCAGAAATTAAACATACACTGACTGAAATAAAGAATAATATACAGAGATCCAACAGCAGACGAGAGGATCCCAAGAATCAAGTCAAAGATTTAAAATATGAAGAAGCAAAAAACACCCAACCGGAAAAGCAAAATGAAAATAGGATCCAAAAATATCAAGATAGTGTAAGGAGCCTCTGGGACAACTTCAAACGTACCAACATCCAAATTATCGGGGTGCCAGAAGAAGAGAGAGAGCAAGATACTGAAAGCCTATTAGAAGAAATCATGACAAAAAACTTCCCCTACCTGATGAAAGAAATAGACTTACAAGTCCAGGAAGCGAAGAGAACTCCAAATAAGAGGAATCCAAAGAGGACTACACCAAGACACATCATAATTAAAATGCCAAAGGCTAAAGACAAAGAGAGAATCTTAAAAGCAGCAAGAGAAAAACAGTTAGTTACCTACAAGGGAGCACCCATACGACTGTCAGCTGATTTCTTAACAGAAACCATGCAGGCCAGGAGGGAGTGGCAAGAAATATTCAAAGTGATATATAGCAAAAATCTACAACCATGATTACTCTACCTAGCAAAGCTATCATGTAGAATTGAAGGTCAGATAAAGAGCTTCACAGACAAGAAAAAGCTAAAGGAGTTCATTACCACCAAACCAGGATTATATGAAATGCTGAAGGATATTCTTTAAGAAGAGGAAGAAGAAAAAGGGAAAGATAAAAATTATGAACAACAAAGGAACAACAAATACATATCTATCAACAAGTGAATCTAAAAATTAAGTCAATAAAAAAATCTGATGAACAGAATAAATTGGTGAATATAATAGAAGCAGGGGCATAGATAGGGAGTGGACTGAAATTCTCAGGGGGAAGGGGGTGTGGGGGGTGCGGGAAGAGATTGGACAAAAATCTTACACCTATGAATGAGGACAGTGGCAGGGGGTAAGGGCATGGGGTGGGGTGGGAACCAGGTGGAGTGGAGCTATGCGGGGGGGGGGGGGGGAGGGAGAAGAGCAACATCTGTAATAATATGAACAATAAAGATTTATTAATTTTAAAAAAAAAGAATGATAGAACTTCAGAGAAGACTGAATTCTAAGCTCAGCTTGGCCTCTTGTGCCCAATCCCTGATAAAGAAAACATCAAGCACTGAAACTCAGAATGGGGTTTTCTAAGTAGATGCACCTGAGAACTCTGAATTCTAGATCCTTCTGAACCCACTGTCCTGCAAGAGAGAACCCTGTCCCTGTTGCTAGACAGACCACTGCCCTAACCACCCCCCACCCCCGCATTTTGCCTGAACTAAGATTATACAGAGTTTTCTCAGCAAGACCAAACTAGGAATATACTAGATGAGCCTGCTGGCTGAAGAGATAGTTTACTCCAACAGAGCTGCAGGTCTGGCCAACATGTACTAACTGTCACAGCAAGATGAGTAATTTGTGTAATGGGAAGCAATATGTCATCCAAAGAGACTATCAATAGATGATCAGATGGCTGAAATAGGCATCTGCCATCCCTATTTTATATTCTAACATAGTTTTTCCAGGATTCACTCCCACACACAACCACTGAGCCCTGCTGGCCAGCCAGTCCTGGTCCTTTAGAAAGCTAATCCAGAGAACCCAGATAGCCATGGTGACAAGCCTATGGTTCAGGTGACCCATGGAACCATATCTATAACTCTATCTTATTAGCAGAGCCCCGCCAATGGCCTATCCAGTTGATTAATACAGCCTATGCCCTCATCCATTCAGGCAGCCTAGCTTCACCCAATGAGAAATCCTGGAGGTGACTCTGCTCAACGTGGAACAGTCTCTATCCCCATCCAATGCAGTATGCCACTGGAGGACCCTCTCAATCAGAAAATTTAGCCAATAACCATGTCCAACATCAGAGAAAAGCCAGAAAGTTAACTTATTGTGAAGCCCACCCTGTAGCACAGCCAAATTCAGGGAACAACCAATGGCATCACCAGATCTCAGATCACAATCGAAGGCCCAGTATGAGTGTGAAGCCCTTATAGTAGCCCCAACTGAGCATTAAGTCCAGCCAGAGACACCATCAGACTAGGGAACACAGCTTGAAACTCTACCCAACCAGGAGCTATTGCAGAGCCCAGCCTGTAACGCTGACAAATTACAGAGTGCAACATTTGGCAACAACATACCACAAAACACAGGCTGAAACCTCCCTCAACAAGAGGTGATTGTAGAGCTCAGAAAGTGGACCCATTAAGCCCCAGAGTACAGCCAGCAGTTGTGCCTGATCAGGGAGCCCAACCTGCAAGTTCACCAAACCACAGAGCTCAGCCATCATCCAACCACCAACCACAGAGCACAGGCACTGGCCTTCCCAACTGAGACCCTGATGACATGCCCATCTTCCCATAGATGCTATCAGCTCTCCTGTACTGTATTCCAACCTGAGCTGACTAATGAAGGCATTTTTCTGGTGAAGTGAACCTGTAAAGTTTATGAGAGGAGATTGCTTATTTATGTGCACTGATACCAAACAAAGGGAATCAAGGATCATGGATATTCGGGTAAACATTGCACTACTACAAAAAAAATAAACTAATAAATTCTAATAACTACCCTTAAAGAAATGGGGGGGATATATAAGATGTCTGACAAAGAATTTAGAAAAATCCTCTTAAAGAAGTTCAGTGAACTATAAGAACCCATAGACAGACAACTTAAAAAAAATGAACCAAATGAGAAGTTTAACCAAAAAGAGAAACTATAAAAACAAACCAATCCAACCAGAAATTCCCAGTCAGGGCACATGCCTGGATTGGGGGCTCGTTCCCTAGTGGGGAGAGGGTGTGCAGTAGGCAGCCAATAAATGATTCTCTCTCATCATTGATGTTTCTATCTCTATCTCCCTCTCCCTTCCTCTCTGAAATCAATAAAAATAAATTTTTTTAAAGTCTTAAAAAATAAAATAAATAGGTAAAAAGGACTTTTTAAGTGGCCTGGAACAAATTTATTGAAATCAATAAGAATAGCTATTCTGGAATCTTTAATTTAGGCAGAAGTCCTTTGTGCATTCTTCTCTGAGTGTATCCCTCTGAGTCTCTCTGTGCAGGGACAGTTTAATTGATCCTTCTCCCCTGGTGGCGCTTCCTTATGACATCCCTCTCCTGTTTCACAACCACTGAGTCTTCACGAAGCTTCAGGGGCCACCTCCACTGCTTCTGTTCCATTCAGCAACTCTGAGATCCCATCCATGGATCCTCCACTCAACAGAAGCACCCACTTACAAGCCAAAAGAAGCAAAGGCCGCTGCCCAATGGCCACCTTCTGTGTGCTGAGTGGAGATCATTAGAATGAGCTAAGTGTATGACTTTTCTGGCTACATATGCATCGCTTGTCTATGCTAAGGTTCAGGACATTCACCAACCGGTGGTCCGAAGACCACTGGTGGTCCGTGAGGTCCAAAAGGGTCACCATGATTAGTAATGGATGAAGGGGGAACTTGCAGAAATATTAAGAGTGGAGCTTCACTGTTCATTCAATGGCCTCCTTCACTGGTACATCCCAGCTTCTTGTGGTGCCCAGCCCAGCTAACACTCTGGGTCTCACTGGGAGACCCCAGGTCGAGGTAACTCCCAAGAAACATCCCTCCCCCTTCCTAGGGGCAGGACTGAAACTTACAGCCTTGCTTTTTTCTTATGAGGCAAGTCTGATGTGGAAATGCCTGGTCCCAGTGATGGCAGCAAGATTCCACCAAGATTCCCGGGATTAAACGTGGTGAACCCCATAAAAGGTCAGCCTGATTTTTCAGTCACGCAGTTTGACATCCGAGTCAATAAGAGTTGGGTGAGGCTAAGACACTAAGGTTTCGATCCTCCAGGAGGCAGAGAACCCTACTGGTGGAGGAAGGTGAAGACAATCCCCCAGGGGGACAGGGGTTGGGGCATGGCAGATATGATACCCCACAACTTCCTTAAAATCTCACATTTTCTCTTAATCAGTCACTCTATGTCATTCATTTTTTAACTTGTTTAATAATTTTAATTGCTTTACATAGCTCACAACCTAGTAAAATCAACATTCCTGGCAGGGATGTCAGAATGATTCTCTTGAGTGCACCCTAGGAATGCCAGTCTCAAGCCAAGGAGGAGCAGGTTTGAGCAGTTTTGTCTCCAGGAAGGTGAAAACGGCAAGGTCACTATGGGGCTTCAGAACAGAATGAACCTCTCTGGGAAACAGAGGGGTTCTGAGGGGGTGGGAGGGGCCACAGTTTAGGACCCTTCTCCATTTTAAACCCATACTTCTCTGTCCATGTCATAAGCTGGTTTTTGTGCTCATGAACTGCCAAATATCAAAATTACCTCAGAATCAAATCCATAAGTCATTTCACCTTTATTTAGATAGAAATAATGGTGCTTCTGTTGCTAATTTATAGGGTTTAGATATACACAATCTTGAGAGAACAGGATAACATGTCCCCCCTTCATCCATTACTAATCATGGTGACCTTTTCGGACCTCGTGTACCACCAGTGGTCTAACAATCTTTAGAGATAAGGGATTGTTAGTTTGGGTTTCTCTAAACAGGCAATCAGATGCAGTTCTAAAGAGGCTGTAGGTTTCATTCCTGCCCTCATGGAGGGGTGGGGGATGTTTCTTGGGAGTTACCTTGACCTGGGTCTCCCAGCTGGTCCCGGAGTGTTAGCTGGGCTGGGCACCACAAGAAGCTTGGATGTACCAGTGAAGGAGGCCATTGAATGAACAGTGAAGCCCCACTCTTAATATTTCTGCAAGTCCCCCCTTCATCCATTACTAATACCATGCTCGACGAATAGGGGGAAGTGCAGATGTGGCTGGAGTCAAGTCTGGGAGGAAAGGGCTACCCAGCTGATGGTAATGGGGACTCTTAGACGATAAAATGAGAAATGTGATGGCAGTAACAGGGTCCTTCCTTTGTTTGTGTCCACACCGTGTGTCTGAGGCTGGGTGGTCATGAGAGAGAGGCATTCTGTGGTTTCAGGGGGTTTCAGGGTGTGTGGTGCTAACCAGCAGTAACCAGGGTACCGTAATGGGGTGACCCACAGAGACAACCACCAGGGACTCAGATCAAGATTTAGGAGCCTTTATTAAGCTGGCCAGCAACTACAGTTACAGCACTCTGCCAAAGCAAAGGCTGAACTGCAGTGCCAACTACAGGAGTTACAGCATTTGTATTTGCAAAAACCACAAAGTTAGTTAAAAGCCTTGTTTACACAATTTGTTCCCGACATAGTACAGCATCAGTACAGTGACCACTTTCCTATCTATGTGCTCTAGGAACAGAGTACAGCGTGCCGAAACCTGGCCGAAGCGCCAGCACATTCTTATCTATGTGTTTTAGGAACAGAGAGCACAGCATGCCATGCCTGGCCGAAGCGCCAGATATGCAGCCCAGCACAGGTACCACGAAAATCTATCCTTGTTCCGTTCTGGATACAGGTCACTAACTTCCCCTGAGGTGGAGCCCAGGGCTCCAAATAAAGGGCTGTAGTGATGGTGGCGACTGTGGGTTGGGACAGGCTATGGGGCCCTGATCCAGCCTCCTTCCTCTTCGGCATGCAGAGTGGTGTTTCTCATGCATAGCCCTAGACCTTCCGAATGTGGCCCAGATAGGATTACTGTGCTCCCCTATAGTCTCCTACTCTTCTGCATGCCTTAACTTAACCTCATTCCTTAACCTCTTCTTCCTCTGCCCAGATATCTCTTCCAGACCCCTTTTCCAAGGATTTGGTGCCTTCTCTATAGAGATAATCACATTTCCCCTCCAACAACCCATCTGGATTCTTACCAGCTTTGTAGGAAGACTCAGGAGTCCACAACTGTACCCACACTGAACCCAGTCACAAAGGTTCTACTAAGTTCTACCACACCCCAGTCCCTAAAAACTGAAATATTGCCATTGAGTGCCATCAAGTCTACACAACCATGCAATTGCCAGGGGTATGATTCCCCACCTCTTTACCCATCTAGGGCATAAATGGACAAGAACTCAAGGAGCAAGACATACACCCAGGTGCTTGACTCCTTTCAAGGTGTTTGTTTCCCCGCCCCCCCCTACCCCCTGCAAAAAAGAAAAAAAAAAAAATGCATGCCTTTCCATCTGAATTCCAAACCAACTGACAGGCAAAAACATGAGACAGATGGGGAGCAAAATACCAGCTTTCTTCCTCATAAAAGCTGGGGACATGGTTTGGTTGTGTGTCAAAAAGTAATTCCTCAATCTGAACCCCAGAACTGGGCTTATCCACAAGGCCCAAGGCTGCTCCAATCAACCACACACATTCCCCACACCCCAGGTCGCTGTCCCTGTGCACTGGAGCTCAGAGGAGCACAGAGCCTTTGCCCTCCAGCAGGATGAGTCCAGGGAGACCCACCAAGGAGCAGACTCACCTTCACAGAACTCCCAGCCTCAGAGACTCCCTAGGAAGAAAGGAGGGCAAGGGGGCCAGGAGTCCTGCTGACTGATGGGCCACATCCCAGAAGGGGCCATCGGTGTGGGGCCTGAGTGCTCCCACTTGGGTCCCAGGTGCCCCGCCTCTCCATTTCTGCATCACAGAGGTGCCAGGTCTTCATGCTCTGCACCAGAGGCTGCTGATGCTGTTGCCTTCGCTTCCTCCTGCCCCTGAATTCTCAGGTCTGAGACTCTGCCTCCTCTCATAGACAAACCCTGTCCCCACAGGATCTCCCAGGCTAGAGACTCAGCCCATTACTGTGGTCTGAATGGAAGCTGCTCCTGGTGAACCTAGGGAAGCATGTCCCCTGGGTTTTTTCTCTGCCCCCTGTCCCTTTTGAGTCACTGCCTCTCCTGCTCTCCAGGTTTCCAGGTCCATAGCTAGACTATTTTCCTGTTTTTGGAGTCATTGCTCAAACAAGAAGACTCCTGGGGGCTGGCCCTGCCCCTCCCCTTGGGTCCTCCTCCCCTTGACTCCTGGTCCTGACTGTCTCTTTTTGTCCTCCATTCCTACTGCCACATGTCCTGATGGCTGAGAACTACTGCGGGGCTGCAGAAGGAGGGAGATATGTCTGAAAACACTCCGAAAGTTAGTTTCACTTCTAATTTCCCCATTTGGGAGGAGCTCTCCCCGGGTGATTGTACACACTTCCTGCTCAGGGCTGGGCAGCCACACTAGACACAGGCTGGGGACACAGGAGGGCTCCAGGCCCAGAAAGGGCCCAGGGCAAGACGATGGCCAGTGGGGGCACTGAACTCAGCACCAGGTCAGTCTCTGTCTCCCTTTAACTTTTTCTCAGGTTGTGCTGCTGCTTTGGTGTCATTAGACACTCGTGTAAACATTGACCTCATCCTGCTTTACAAGAACACTCTTGTGCAATGTAATGAAATGCAGGAATACAAGTGAGGGAATCAGATCTTTAAACTGCAGAGGGACAGCTGCTGGTGTGAGTGCAGCTGCCAACACCCACAGAACTCTTGTCTTACAGCTACTGCTCAGCTGGCAGCCCATCTAGACTCAGCTGTCATTTCTGATGCTTTGAGACAGTGATTTGTTATTTTTTCATGATGTCTGAATGCTCTCATTTCCCTCAGTCCCCCTTTGCCTTAACCTAGGCTGTTCTAAAGTAGGTACTTTAGAAATATAAAATTCTAGATGCCATGGTCTCCTACCTGAACTGAGGAGTGGTCAGCCTGGGCTTATTCCCATCTCTGGCTAAGGTTCTGGGTTCTTCCCCCAGGGATCTTAATCTAAGGGAGTAAAAGGAAGAGGAAAGACAAGATGGGAAAGAATAATGTAGGTTGAGTATTTTCATCTGTACTTTGAATTTCTGCTTATTAATGGGTTATATCTCTGACAAGGCAGTGGCTAGAAATTCTGTTCTTTTCTCTAGTAATGGGTCAGAAATAACATCCTATATAATAAAGCAGTGATATGCAAATTGACCATCATGCCCTCTCACATGATGGTCACTCCCATGTAGTCACAAGATGGCTGCCACAAGATGGCCTGCAGGGGAGGGCAGTTGCGGGTGATCAGGCCAGCAAGGGAGAGAGGCCAGTTGGGGGGGGGGGAGACCCGGCCTTCATGGGAGGGCAGTTAGGGACAATTGGACTGTCAGGGGAGCAGTTAGGCTTCGGCTTTGATCATGCTGGCAGGGGAGTGGTTAGGGGGTGAACAGACTGCCAAGCAAGTGAACAGTTGGGAGCCAGCAGTCCCAGCTTGTGAGTTGGACATCCCCCGAAGGGTCCCAAATTGGAAAGGGTGCAAGCTGGGCTGAAAGATAGCCCCCCCCCCACCGGTGCACAAATTTCGTGCACCAGGCCTCTAGTTATTTAATATGTTTTATTGGATATCTTTTTAATACAAAAGAAACACATTACACAATCTTGGTCATAAAATTTTAAATGACATGGATGTATGTAGAAGGAAAAAGTTCTATTTCACCACCCACCCCACTGTAGCTTCCAATTCTGGTCCTGTTGAGTATTGTGGGCATGGCATTTTATATCTTTCTCTTTAAATTTACACATATAAGTTATTTTTCTAAAAAATAATATGTGTTTTGTTTTTTGTTGAATAAGATTATTTTTTAGAAACCATTCTGCATTTTACATTTAAAATTTTTTAATATTAAAATTATTAGAGGTCTTTTCATGTTAATAAACATATGGATCCTCCTCACTCTTAACAGCTGCATATTACACCATGGAACTGATATACCAAAATTTTTAAAATTTTTAAATTATGTTCCATTTAAACCATTTATTTTCATTTCAGTTGTTTACTGTTACCAAGAAATCACAATAAATAACAATTATACATATATTTTTTTGCATATGTACAATTGTTTGTCCTATGAAAAAACCAAAAGGTAAAATTGTTTGAGGTAAGGAGTACTAATATTTAATTGTTTACAGATCCTACCAAATTTCCTTCCTAGTGGCTGAAACACTATATTCTGCTACCATTAGCCATGAGCCATCTCTCCACACCCAGACTTCACAGAGGTGCCAAATAAGGGAATGCATCCTGTTCATTTGCATTCTCAGATTACATGGTCGGTTGAACAGGTTTTTGTGCCTATTGGCCATTTACAGTTAATTGCCTGGTCTGTCAATTGCTGGTTTATTTTGGGCCAATGTAATCAGTTGAGATGATTGTCCTTTATTTAATGGTAAGAGAGTGTTTGCTGCCCTAGACAGTTTGGCTCAGTGGATAGAGCATCAGCCTGTGGACTGAAGGGTCCCAGGTTCAATTCTGGTCAAGGGCATGTACCTTGGTTGTGGGCACATCCCCAGTAGGGGGTGTTCAGGAAGCAGCTGATCTATGTTTATTTCTCATCGATGTTTCTAACTATCCCTCTCCCTTCCTCTCTGTAAAAAATCAATAAAAAATAAAAAAGAGAGTGTTTGCTATGTAGTTTGAACTTTATAAATATACTTCCTTGTCTTTTAACTGTTTTATGGTGGCTTATATCTTATTAAAGCTTTCAAATTTAGAGCAAAAAATTATTATAGTACTGATTTTATAAGATAGATGCACCCTTATTATTACAAACTAGGGGCCCAGTTCATGAATTCATGCACCTTGAAAGGAACTGTGGGCCATGAGGCTGTGGTGGGCACAGGGGCAGGTCTCAGTCCATCCTCCCCTCCCACCATGGCCCCTGATTCCCTGTCTGCCATCAGTACTGCTCCCACTGCTGCCACTCCTATGTGCTGACGGTGTTGACCCTGCATGCACCTGCTGACAGCGTCAAGCAATCGGGACCAACGCCAGCCTCCAGCAGCGGGTGCAAGCAGGACCGGAACCAGCAGTCAGTGTCAGCAGCGGCTCCAGGGCTGGCAGCGGGTGTGAGCAGGGCCCATGCCAGCAGCAGGTGCAAGTGCCAGCAGGGACCACGGCATGTAGGAGCAAAGAATTTTCAATAACCACCAGAGGCTCGCCCCAATAATAGTGACCAGTGTCCTGCCTTGGTCTGGTGCCCCTGCTCACCTGCTTCACCATCTCGCCATGGCCAATGCCCGCTATGTTCCACATTCTGCCACCTGCTGTCAATGGCTGCCATGTTCCATGCACACCCCCTGGTGGCCAGTGCACACCATAGTGAACGGTTGTTCAGTTGTTCAGTTGTCCTGCTGTTCAGTCTATTTGCATATTAGCCTTTTATTATATAGAACTAAAGTCCCAGTGCATGAAATTCATGCACACTGAGGTCCCTCAGCCCAGCCTGCACCCTCTCGCAATCCAGAACCCCTCAGACAATGTCCAACTGCCAGTTGGACATCCCTCTCAATCCGGGACCGCTGGCTCCTAATTGCTCATCTTCCTGCCTTCCTGATCACCCCTAGCCACTCACCTGCCAGCTGGATCGCCCCTAACTGCTCGCCTGCCTGCCTGATCACCCCAACTGCCTCTGCCTGCCTGTCTCATCGCCTCTAACCACCTCTGCCTTGGCCCCCACTGCAGCAGCTTCATCTGGAAGGACGTCCAGAATGATGTCTGGAAGGTCATTCAGCTGTCCAGTGTATTTAGCATATTACACTTTTATTATTATAGACTAGAGGCCTGGTGCACAAAGTCAGTTCTCAGGGGAGGGGTATGGATTCAATTGCTCGATCAAACCTAACATTCCAGCTTTTTTGTTTTATGGAATAGGGACAAAGTTCATATCTTCTGTATTTACTTCCTGCTGAGGGTGACATCAAGATCACAGAGGGTTGGACTTTGATAGTAGTCAGCTGGATGAGTGGTCAAAGCAGCATGATTTCCCCCAGGAAACTGGTTGGTGAAAGCTTGAAAGCAGTCCTGCTGAGTGACAGGAAGTAAAAGCTGGTCCTGAGGTTGTCACAGTGTCACTTGTCTGGTTTTGCTGTTTTTCTGGGCCTGGAGCTGAAATACAACTGAGGCCTGGGGTTATCTTAGGGTGATACAACTTAGGGTTATCTTAGGGAGGAAAAGATCAGAGGTCTTATTTGCCTGACTAGTTATTTGCTAGGGGAGGGTAATTTACCCTGGGGGCAAGGTTCTTATTTTCCCAGTTTTAACCCTTGCTAGGCATCTGGAGCTTTCTGCCCTGGTGAGTTTCTACACCTGTACCTGGCCCAAATTCCTTGCTTTGGGGGTCAGAGGGATGATGAGGCCTGGGCACAAAAGGAGGTTGTGATGGAGTCTAGGGGTGGAGTACAAGTAGGGCTTGTAACCTGGTGGAGACAAACTATTTTATAATTTTAGTATTATTGAGGCAAGAGCTAGAAGAACAAGAATTATGACAAATGGTCTGCTGGAGGGAAAGAGACATTAATTTGGAGGGTTGTAGTCTAATATACCAAAATGAGGTTTATTCTCAAATCATTTACTCTTAAGTGTCCTTAGTTTAGGGAAGATAAGATTTTCTATATGTCTACAACTGCTTGGTATCTGGATTTTCTAGAGGGTTGCAAACTGCTGTTATACTATCTCAGTTTCCCTGTTCTGCTTGTTTTAACATTTCTCCTTCTAAAACTTTCACGAATATTCTTACAACTTTAACTTACTCTCTTTTTCCTTCAGAATGCATGTCCATGCCTTATCCCTCTATTGTCAACTCTTAGAAATCTTAATTTTCCAATGATAACCAAAAAGTAAACAGCCAGCATATCTCTCTCTTTTTAAATTGGTTTTTTATTGTTTAAAGTATTACATATGTCTCTTTTTCCCCGATTGATCCCCCCCCCATGCCACTCCTTCCCCTGAGGGCAAGCCCGCACCACCCCAGTGTCTGTGTCCATTGGTTATGCTAATATGCATGCATGCAAGTCCTTTGGCTGATCTCTAACCCCAATTCCCCTGCCATTTGTCTCTGGATCTATTTTTGTTCATCCGTTTATGTTGATCATTATATCTTACAAATGAGTGAGATCATGTGATATTTATCTTTCTCCAACTGGCTTATTTTGCTTAGCATATGCTTTCCTGTTCCATCCATGCTGTTTCAAATGGTAAAAGTTCCTTCTTTTTATAGCAGCATAGTATTCCTTTGTGTAGATGTACCAGAGTTTTCTAATCCACTCCTCTGTTGATGGGCACTTAGGCTATTTCCAAGTCTTAGCTATGGTAAATTGTGCTGCTATAAACACAGAGGTGCATATATCCTTTCTGATTGGTGTTTCTGGTTCTTGGGATATAATCCTAGAAGTGGGATTACTGGGTCAAATGGGAGTTCCATTTTTAATTTTTTTAGGTAACTCCATACTGTTTTCCACAGTGGCTGCACAGTCTGCATTGCCACCAGCAATGCAGGAGGATGTTGTTTTTTTTCTCCACATCCTCGCCAGCACTTGTTGTTTGTTGATTTGTTGATGATAGCCATTCTGACACGTTTGAGATGGTATCTCATTGTTGCTTTGATTAGTGACTTTGAGCATGTTTTCATATGTCTATTGGCCTTATGTATGTCTTCTTTTGAAAAGTGTCTATTTAGTTCCTTTCCCATATTTTGATTGGATTGTTTATCTTCCTTTTGTTAAGTTGTATGAGTTCTCTGTAAATTTTGAAGATTAAACCCTTATTTGAAATAGCATGAACAAATATGTTCTCCCATGTAGTGGGCTTTGTTGTAGTTTTATTGATGGTTTATTTTGCTGTGCAGAAGCTTTTTATTTTGATGTCGTCCCATTTGTTTATTTTCTCCTTAGTTTCCATTGCCCTAGGAGCTGTATCAACAAAGATATTACTATGACATATGTCTGATATTTTGCTGCTATGGGTTCTTCTAATATTTTTATGGTTTCCCATCTTAAATTTAGGTCCTTTATCCATTTTGAGTTTGTTTTTGTATATGGTGTAAGTTGGTGATCTAGTTTCATTTTTTTTAATGTGTCTGACCAAATTTCCCAACACCATTTATTGAAGAGACTATCTTGACTCCAGTGTATGCTCTTGCCTCCTTCGTCAAATATTAATTGAGCATAATGTCTTGGTTCAATATCTGGGTTCTCTGTTCTGTTCCATTGGACTATATATGTTTTTATGCCAGTACCAGTTTTGAGAACCATGGCTTTGTAATATAGCTTGTTATCTGGTATTGTGATCCCTCCAATTTTGTTCTTTCTCAGGATTGCTGTGGCTATTCAGGGTCTTTTTTTATTTCAGATGAATTTTTGGAGAGTTTGTTCTAGGTCATTGAAATATGCCCTTGGTATTTTAATGGGGGTTGCATTGAATCTGTAGATTTCTTTGGGTAGTATGGACATTTTAATGATGTTGATTCTACCAATCCATGAACATGATATGTTCTTCCATTTGTTTATGTCTTCCTCTATCTCCTTTTTCAATGTCATATAGTTTTCCGAGTACAAGTCTTTTACCTCCTTTGTTAAGTTCATTCGTAGGTATCTTAATTTTTTTTTGTTGCAATGGTAAATGGGATTATTTTTTTTCTTTTCTCTTTCTGTGAGTTCATTATTGGTGTATGAAAAGGCCATAGATTTCTGGGTGTTGATTTTGATTCCTGCTACATTGCTGAATTCATGTAGTTTTCTGATGGAGACTTTGGGGATTTTTATGTACACTATCATGTCATCTGCGAATAAGGACAGTTTTACTTCTTCTTATCCAATTTGGATGCCTTTTATTTCTTCTTCTTGTCTGATCGCTATGGCTAGCACTTCCAGTACTGTATCGAAAAGGAGTGGTGAACGTGGGTATCCCTGTCTTGTTCCTATTCTTAGGTGAAATGGATTTAGTTTTTGCCCATTGAGTATGATGTTGGCTGTAGGTTTGTCATATAAGGCTTTTATTAAGTTGAGGTATGACCCCTCTATTCCCACTTTGCTGAGAGTTTTTATCAAGAATTGGTGTTGGATATTGTCAAATGCTTTTCTGCATCAATTGATATAATTATGTGATTTTTATCTCTCAATTTATTTATGTGATGTATCAGATTTATTGACTTACAGATATTGTACCATCCTTGCATCCCCGGAATAAATCCCACTTGGTCATGGTGCATGATCTTTCTAATATAATGCTGGATCTGTTTTGCTAGAATTTTGTTGAGAATTTTAGCATCTATATTCATCAAGGATATTGGCCTGTAGTTCTCTTTTTTTGTGATGTCTTTATCTGGTTTTGGAATTAGAGTAATGCTGGCTTCATAAAAAGAGCTTGGAAGTGTGCCTTCATCTTGAATTTTTTGGAATAGTCTAAAAAGGATAGGTTTTAGTTCTTTGAATGGTTGGTAGAACTCCCCTATAAAGCCATCTGGACCAGGGCTTTTGTTTACTGGACAATTTTTGATTACTGCTTCTTACTGCTTCAATTTCTTTGGTAGTTATTAGCCTATTCAGGTTCTTTTATTCTTCCTGACTAGATTTGGGAGCTTCTTTTTTTCTATGAATATGTCAATTTCATCTAGGTTGTCCAGTTTGTTAGAATAGAGTTGTTTAAAGTAAAGGGTGTCCCAAAATTAACGCAAGAAGTAATTTTTATAGAAAATACAGGTTTATAATTAAAAATTGTAACTATTTTATTGATTCATAAAGTATACAGTATAGGGTTATGTATGGAATAGCATATCGAGTAAATGGCCTCCACGGCTTTGCTGGCACATACGCACTCTTTTGTTGAAATTTTCCATGACCGTTTTGCATAAATGTGGTTGAATTTCATTGATACAGCGCTCAATTTCCTCCTTCAAGGTGTGGGTTGTCTTGGGCTTGTTAGCATAAACCTTAGACTTCAAAAAACCCCAAAGAAAAAAGTTCCAAAAGGCGTTAAGTCGCATGATCTGGGTGGCCAATTCTGATCACCAAAACGGGAAATTACACCACCAGGAAATAACTCATGCAGTAATTGAATTGTTTCTCAGGCTGTATGGCATGTGGCACCATCTTGTTGAAACCACATATCGTCCACATCCATATCTTGCAATTTAGGCACAAAAAACTGGATTATCATGTTGCAATAGCGAGCACCATTAACTGTTACTGCCTGAGCAGCCGCATTTTCAAAGACTGGTCCGATGATGCCTCCAGCCCAAATTCCGCACGAAACATGACACATTGTGGATGCATTTGTTTCTCAACAATCACTCATAGATTTTCTGAACCCCAAATGCGACAATTTTGTCGATTAACCAAGCCATCAAGATGAAAATGAGCCTCATCAAAATTCAGCCACATTTATGCAAAACAGTCATGGAAAATTTCAACAAAAGAGTGCGTATGTGCCAGCAAAGTCGTGGAGGCCATTTACCCGATATGCTATTCCATACATAACCCTATACTGTATACTTTATGAATCAATAAAAAATTTACAATTTTTAATTATAAACCTGTGTTTTCTATCAAAATTCTTGCATGAATTTTGGGACCCCCTTTATTTTTTCGCAATCCTTTGTATTTCTGTGGGATTGGTTGTTACTGCACATCTTTTATTTCTGATTTTGTTTATTTGGGAGAGAGGTCTCTTTATTTCTTGGTGAACCTGGCTAGAGGTTCATCAATCTTATCTTTTCAAAGACCCAGTTCTTGGTTTTGTTGATCTTTTGTTTTTTTGTCTTGTTTTGTTTTTTTAGTCTCTATGTAATTTAGTTCTGCTCTGATCTTTATTATTTCCTTCCTTCTGCTTACTCTGGGCTTTTCTTGTTGCTCTCTTCCTAATTCTTTGAATTGTAGGGTTAGATAATTTATTACTAATGTTTCTTGTTTTTTGAGGTAGGCCTGTAGAGATATGAACTTCCCTCTCAAGACTGCTTTCACTGTGTCCCATAGATTTTTGGATTGTTGTGTTTTCATTGTCATTTGTTACCAGGATGCTTTTTATTTCTTCTTTGATCTCTTTGGTAACCCAATCATTGTTTAATAGCATGCTATTTAGCCTCCAGGTGTTTGATTTTTTATTGTTTTTATTGTAGTTCATTTCTAATTTTATGCCACTGTGATCTGAGAAGATGCTTGATATGATTTCTATCTTCTTGAATTTGAAGAGACTTTGCCTGTGTCCCAGTATGTGGTCTATCTTTGAAAATGTCCCATGTGCACTTGAGAAGAATGTATATTCTGTTGCTTTGAGGTGAAATATTCTGAAGATGTCAATTAATTCCATCTGACCTAGTGAGTCATTTAGGATTGATGTTTCTTTGTTGATTTTTTGTGTGGAGGATTTATTCAGTGGTGTTAGTGGGGTACTAAAGTACCCTATAATGACTGTATTGCTTCAATCTCTCCCTTGATATCTTCCAGAAGTTTTTTTTTATATATTTGGGTGCTCCTGCATTGGGTGTATATATATTTAGCAGAGTTATATCCTCTTGTTTAATTGCTCCCTTTAGTATTATGAAGTGGCCTTCCTTATCTCTTGTTATGGCCTTCACTTTGAAGTCTAATTTGTCAGATATAAGTATTTCTACCCCAGATTTTTTTTTTCATTTTTATATACCTGAAAAAAAATTTTCCATCCCTTCACTATCAGTCTGTGTGAATCCTTTGTTCTGAAGTGGGTCTCCTGTAGACAGCAGATATATGGGTCATGTTTTCTTATCCATTCAGCTACCCTATGTCTTTTGATTTGGGCATTTAATTCATTTACATTTAAAGTTATTATTAATAGGTACTTGTTTGTCACCATTTTTATTCTTTATGCCTGTGTTCCTTCTTCCCTTCATATTTCTTCTTTTTACAACAGTCCCATTAGCATTTCTTGCATTGCTGATTTGGTGGTAATAAACTCCCTTAGTCCTTTTTTTGTCTGTGAAGCTTCTTATTTCACCTTCAATTTTGAATGATATCCTTGCTGGATATAGTATTCTTGGGTTCAGACCCTTGTTTTGCATCACTTTGTATATTTCATTCCATTCTCTTCTGGCTTGTGTTTCCGTTGAGAAATCAGTTGACAGTCTGATGGGCAATCCCTTATAGGTAACTTTCTGTCTCTTTCTGGTAGCCTTTAATATTCTTACTTTGTCATTGGTGTTTGCCAATTTAATTATAATGTGTCTTGGTGTAGGGCTTTTTGGGTTCATCTTGTTTGGGAATCTGTGAGCTTCTTGGAGTTGTGTGAGTTTTTTCTTCCCAATATCAGGGAAGTTTTCTGTCACTATTTCTTCAAACAGGTTTTCTATTTCTTGCTCAATTTCCCCTCCTTCTGGCATCACTATTATGCAAATGTTGTTTCATTTCCAAAGCTCCCTTACGTTTTCCACCTGTTTTTTAAGGTGTTTTTTTTCCAGTTGCTGCTCTGCTTTTGCTGGGGTCCATCCCCAGCAGGTCCAGGGGTCCCCAAAGGTGTGGACGGAGTCGGCGAAGAATGAATGACATGGAAACTGGGTTCAGTTCATCAGCATAGCGAGGTTCTCTCTCCAGGATCTCCAGCGAAGTTCTGGTCAGGATCTCCAACCAAGTTCTGGTGCCATGTTCTCTCGCTAGGTTCCTCAGCCAGGTTCTCCAGGTTCTCCAGCCAGGTTCAGTCACCAGGTTCTTTAGCCAGGTTCTATCCAGGTTCTTCAGTGAAGTTCTGTAGCCAGGTTCTGTCCAGGATCTTTTGCCATGTTCTCTGGCTAGGTTCTGGTTAGGAGCTGATGATGATGTGATGAGGATCTGATGTGGTTGTGTTGTTTATTGTCTTGTTACATCCGTATTTATACCAGCCGATTTTAATCCTGTCAATTTCTATTACAAAGGTTAGGGCGTTTCTTATCTCCATTCCAGGGAGTAAAGATTATGTAGCTTAACTACCCACCTGGCACTTAATTAAGGGGTTGTATCCCCTCCCTAACCTCAGGGAAAGATCCCCACCTGGGGAAACAACCTTTCTCGGAGAGGTGACCTTGGTCAAAACACATGGCACTAAGGAGAGCAAACATTAAGAACAGTATGCCATATACGTCAGGTACCTCGAAACATATGCTGTGCAGATGTTTCTTCTCTGCAACAAGGATGGACCGGCTCCCGGCAAATTCCCCCTTTCTTATTTTTTAAATGATAGCGCATGTAAATCAGCGGCCACCTCTCGGATTGGGTTGTTGGCAAACAATGATAGCGAGCATAGCAATAAACATAGTGGATGGAGTGCACACAGAGCCTTGTTCCTGTAGAAGGTTGCTGGCCTCTTCAGTCAAGGGATTTCAGCTGTCCTTAAGTCGGGGGTTTGGTTGTCCTTGTTGATCTGGCTACAGGCAGCATCATTGGTGGTGGGCTTCCCGAAGTGTCAGCGAGTTGAAGGGCTGCATCAAAGGGCCCATCAGGGCCGTGCTTGATGGTGGTGTCGGTGTATGGGGAGGAGTCAGCTGTGTCCTCTGGGTTGGCCGTATGGATGATACCGGGGAGGAGGATGAGGCGGAGATGGAGGGTGGTGTGACATAAGGTCAGATTAGACAGTCTGGAATCCACACAGATGAGTCTGCATCCTGTGGAAATATACAAGCATATCCTCTCCCCAGGTTAAAAGTACATCGGGTCCCTTCCAGTCTCCTGTAAGTAAGTCTTTCCATTTGACGAAATAAGTGAGTTTCTGCTAAATGAAAGTTTCTTTTGCTGATTTACTCAGAGTCCTCGGACTTAGCTGAGAGAGTAGCTTCCACTTCTTGATTTTCTACCATCGGTTGGGCCTCAGTTGTTAACTTCTTCAGCTGACCCCATGTTGGCACCTCAGTCCCTTCCATAGCCTTTCTTTTCTTCTTTTTTCTGTTTTTCTGTCATCGGGGCAACTCTAAGTCTTTGGAACGATGGGACAAGGAGCTTCTCTGGGTCCATTGTGGTGATGCATGTAATGCATTTACTCAATCCAAGGCAGGCATTAAAAAGAAAAACCCCAAATGCTCTCTTGTATCCACTTTAAGAGTAGGATTGGCGCTTTCCGCTGTTACCTGAGTCCTGATCTATCACCCCAGGGAGAGCTTGCCAATCCTGCACTTTCCTGGGGTGGAAAGGCTGCAGTGGGGTTAAGGATAAGGCTCCTTGAGCCTGCCTTCTCCCATGCCTTCCCATTTTCGCTCCTCTCAGGGTGTCTGGTTATGTAGCTCACTCTCTACCATGACTTAAAGGCACAAAATACAACTCGACAGGACACAACACAGAAGGCACAAAACACAAATGTATTCATGATACAACAAAGCCCACTGCATGGGAGAACATATTTGCCAATGCTGTTTCAGATAAGGGTATAATCTTCAAAATTTACAGAGAACTCATACAACTTAACAAAAGGAAGATAAACAATCCAATCAAAACATGGGAAAGGACCTAAATAGACACTTTTCAAAAGAAGACATACATAAGGCCAATAGACATATGAAAACATGCTCAAAGTCACTAATCAAAACAATAATGAGATACCATCTCACACATGTCAGAATGGCTATCAACAAATCAACAAACAACAAGTGCTGGAGAGGATGTGGAGGAAAAAAAACACCCTCCTGCACTGCTGGTGGCAATGCAGACTATGCAGCTACTGTGGAAAACAGTATGGCGTTTCCTAAAAAAATTAAAAATGGAACTCCCATTTGACCCAGTAATTCCACTTATAGGATTATATCCCAAGAATCAGAAACACCAATCAGAAAGGATATATGCACCTCTGTGTTTATAGCAGCACAATTTACCATAGCTAAGATTTGGAAATAGTGTAAGTGCCCATCAACAGAGGAGTGGATTAGAAAACTCTGGTACATCTACACAAAGGAATACTACGCTGCTATAAAAAGAAGGAACTTTTACCATTTGAAACAGCATGGATGGAACAGGAGAGCATTATGCTAAGCAAAATAAGCCAGTTGGAGAAAGATAAATATCACATGATCTCACTCATATGTAGGATATAATGATCAACATAAACGGATGAACAAAAATAGATCCAGAGACAAATGGCAGGGGAATTGGGGTTAGAGATCAGCCAAAGGACTTGCATGCATGCATATTAGCATAACCAATGGACACAGACACTGGGGTGGTGCGGGCTTGCCCTCAGGGGAAGGAATGGCTTGGGGGGGGGGGATCAATAGGGGAAAAAGAGGCATATGTAATACTTTAAACAATAAAACAACAATTTAAAAAGAGAGAGAGATGCTGGCTGTTTACTTTTTGGTTATCATTGGAAAATTAAGATTTCTAAGAGTTGACAATAGAAGGATAAGGCATGGACATGCATTCTGAAGGAAAAAGAGAGTAAGTTAAAGTTGTAAGAATATTCGTGAAAGTTTTAGAAGGAGAAATGTTAAAACAAGCAGAACAGGGAAACTGAGATAGTATAACAGCAGTTTGCAACCCTCTAATCCAGATACCAAGCAGTTTGTAGACATATAGAAAATCTTATCTTCCCTAAACCAAGGACACTTAAGAGTAAATGATTTGAGAATAAACCTCATTTTGGTATATTAGACTACAACCCTCCAAATTAATGTCTCTTTCCCTCCAGCAGACCATTTGTCATAATTCTTGTTCTTCTAGCTCTTGCCTCAATAATACTAAAATTATAAAATAGTTTGTCTCCACCAGGTTACAAGCCCTACTTGTACTCAGGAAATACCACCCCTAGACTCCACCACACTGTTAAGTAAGCATTTGCAGTTTTAGTAGAGAAAACTGTTCTTTGGGAGGGGAGAGGGTAAGAAAGTGCTGAAGTGAGAGCAGTTTTTAGAGCATTAAAGGGGGTGAGAATGCTGGCTTTGGGACCTAAAGGCTCAGTGAGGGTCTCCTCACCATGTCCTAGAGGGGCTTTGTGAGAAGACTAAAGTTGGGAATCAGAGGCAAAAGTACTCAGCAAGCCCAAGAAAGGAGACCATTTCTTGTCCAGATGGGAGGACAGTCATGGAGGAGATTAGGAGATAAGGCTTTTACAGTCCAAGGAATGCCTTAGCCTTCTGGGCTGAGAGAGTGAAACTGAGGTAGTTGACTGTGGTTTGGGACAATTGGGCTTTATGAGGGGATGCACAGTAACTCCAGTTGGACACCAACATAGACAAGAAAAGAGTGGATAAAGGGTGTGTCTAGTAAGATGCAGTATAAAGGTGAGGTGGCTAATATTTGTGAGATTAATCTGTTAACCCCCATAATAGAGACTGAGGAGGGGACAAGGGTCCCAGCAAATTTGGGAAGGGCAGAATAAGTGGTACCAGTATCAATTAAAAAGGAGATCAGCTTACTTGCCACCACAATCATTACCCGAGGCTCTGTCCTGTTGATGTAGGTCTATGGGGCCCTGTCAGGGCCTGGGAAACTTCAGTCTTTGGTGGCCAGTCCCAAGAGGTCTGGGAACTCCAAACCAGATTCAGAGGGTGGCCTTGCTGAGGTACAACCTGAAGGGGCCAGACTACAGTCTGATTTTCAGTGACCTTCCCTTCTACACTTTGGGCAGGGCCCAGGTAGAGGTCTTGGGTTTGAGCAGGACTTGTTCCAGTGTCCTTCCTTGTTGCATTTGAAGCATGAGCCCTGAGGAGGCTTAGCTCCTGATTTATCCTTGGTTGGAAGACCAGAACTTTATTTGGGGTTCATGAGAGTGGTGGCTAAGAGCTGGAAGGCCTCCATCTGGGCCTCAGCCTTGGCTTGATCTCACTTTGTTTTTAGATTTGGGTCTCCTCATCTCTATTATTAAAGACATTAAAGGCCAGGTTAATGAGGTCTTTTGAAGGGTTTGTGGACCTGTGTCTATTTTTCAAAGTTTGAGATGGGAGACTTTCAAGAACCAAGATTTGACTATATTTCCCTTTTTCTTTTATTCCCCTTTTTCAAAATAGCCTCTAACTACGAGATCATTTTTGTTTTGTTGTTGACATCTGCATGCTGTAACTTGCCTATTTTTTATTTTAATAACTTTTGTGGCACTTTGTCTTCCTTGTGTCTCTTGTTGAATTTCATTTTTGATCCTGTGCCTTCCAATAACAACATTGTTTCATTTACATTTAGTGTTTTAAATATGTTTTTCATATTTTTCTTGTTTCAATTTTTATACTTCTTACTGTTTGGTTTTTTTTTGTCTTAAAATGCAAGCTGTTTTCTTTATATTTTACTAGAGTCCCGGTGCACGAAATTCATGAATGGGACGGGGGTCCCTCAGCCCGACCTGCACCCTCTCCAATCCTGGACCCCTCAGGGGATGTCTGATTACTGGTTTAGGCCCAATCCCACAGTCGGACATCCCTCTCACAATCTGGGACTGCTGGCTCCTAACTGCTCACCTGCCTGCCTGATCGCCCCCAACCACCTCTGACTGCTGACCTAATGCCCCTAACTGCTCCCCTGCCAGCCTGATCACTCCTGACTGCCTCTGCCTCCTGACCTGACCACCCCTTAACTGCCCTCCCCTGCTGGCCTGATCATACCTGACTGCCTCTGCCTGCTGCCCTGATCGCCCCCTAACTGCTCTCCCCTGCCAGCCTGATTGCCCCTAACTGCCTCTGCCTCTGCCCCTGCTACCATGGCTTTGTATCGAAGGATGTCCAGAAGATGTCTGGTCTAATTAGCATATTACCCTTTTATTAATATAGATTAATTTACTTTTTTTATTTTCCCATTTACTTTATATTTTATTTTATTGTTGACACAATTACAGATATCCCCCAATTTCCTCCCACTTTACCCGCCTTCTCTTA
>NW_005871051.1:26424724-26426851 GCF_000147115.1 Myotis lucifugus
CATCGTGAAGAAATACCCTGATTTATATAGCATTTATAAAATATTCTACAAAGGTAATTATGTTTATTACCTACATTTTGATGTCCAGAGAAAATTTATTCCCACAAGTATATATTGACTGTTTACCATGTGCCACAGACAGTGCTGGGCAGATGTAGTTAAGAAAACAGACAAGTCATGAGTCTCTCAAAGCTGATATAATGGCTAGAGTACAGACACCCACCTGCAGGTCTTCTTAACTAGGCATTTAAAGTCACAAGACTACCAGAGCCACAGGGACATCAGATTTACTTAGAAGGACAAATGACAGGTAACCCCAAATTTTAAAAGGATGGCATTAGTTGCTCCTCTTCTATGGAACCCTTTGCAGGGGTCCACACAGCAGTCCACCAAGTTGACTACAACCCTCCTCAAGTATTGGCATAGCTATGGGTGCGGGATCCATCCTGATGTAGCTACACCATGCCCGGGGGAGTCAATATCTCATGTAACAACTCTGTAGTCATAACTTTCAGAGACAGCACAAGGGATAGTTGAGGTACAAGAGTTACCACACTGAAAGAAGGCAAAGAGTGGCTTATAGTCCACATCTAGTCCCTCTTTACCCACCTACAGTCACTGGTCATTTTTAACTCTAAGCTTAGTGTTGGCCTACTAACACAGAAGAAAGGCCACCTTCATCAAGTTTCCAGAGTAATGAGCAAGAAAATTAGCTCAAGTTGAAATTTGCTCTTGAAGAAGTTGAAATATTTTTATTAACTCATTCTCCACAACAGGTGTGATCAACAATCAAATAATCACACCAATTGCTCTGCCAGAGATGTTTTTTACTACTATACAATACTACTGGTTTGATTCTCTACTTTTCCCCTGAGATGCATGATTTTATATCTTTTAAATAGGTTCTCAGTAAAGAAAGTGTCCTCCAATAACTTTTGTTTACCTTGCCTAGAAAATTTTTTTATCCTATATACTTTTGGTTTCAAAAAGATCTCCAAATAATTCTGGAGAATTGAAAAGAAAAATTACATGCACTGAGGAATTCAGATATTCTAGGAGCAAGCATAGAGCATTAAAGGGTCCTGCGCCTGCAGAACAAGGACAAATTAGATTAATCTCAGAGTGAGAAGCAGATTGTGTGAGTTTGTTCAAAGAGGATAAGTATAAAAAAGGATTTGGGGAGGTCTGGCTTCTAAAGTTAAGTAATTTAATGTTATTTACCACACAGTAAAGAGATAGTACAAGTTAATAAGGTTTATAAGTACAGGTTTATTGCCCCAGGAGGTACCCCTGCTATCAGCCCTGAGTTATATGCATTCTCTGATTCCCTCAGTCTCCTCCTGGACTCCTTGCCGAGACCTACACCAAGTATTCCTTCATATGTGAGCTCAGTAACCTACATACAGGGGCCCTCCTTTCACTGGCAGCCTTCGAAGATGCTGGTCCAGGCATCTTGGGACGTCTGTCATTGCCACAATATTCACTTCCTGATTGCAGCTTCAAAGAGTATTCCTCTTTGTCCTGGGATCTGGGTACCCCTAGGAAGTCTGTCCAGGTGTTCCCATGTCCTCTGACTTGTCTATTTGGGAAGCAGTTATCCTCCCTGACTCAGTTAAGCCAAAAGTTTCTCTTGTCCAGCCTCATTTTTAAAGATTTGAAATTTTACCTTTTTTATTCATGTAAATCTCTATAGGATTTTTGTTTTCCTCCCAAGGAAACCCCTCTGTTTTTCCTTATAGTTAGAACAGTTCAGCAAACTATTATTTATTTTGATATATGCTTTCCTGGCCAGCTGAACTTTTTCACATGAGTAACAAGCTCATGATGCTGCCACAACTCCTTATCTTGAAATTCAAGTGGCTCCTTTCTATGTGGGCAGCATAAGAGCTCCTTTGTTGGTTGTTCTTTTTCTGACCCAGGAATGAAGGGGGAACATTACCTACAGGATTGGGACCCACTGAGCACTGAGTGATCCAAGGAGTGAAAATTCCTAAGCATGTCATTTCAGATGACTCCCACTCCATGAAGATCTCTAATTGTCTTCTTCTCTTGTCCTCTCTTCAGTGATACCAGACATAAAGTCCTTCCTAGAAAGTGATGGAGAAGAAAATGAGGAGAGGCTTAATG
>NW_005871051.1:26426951-26429405 GCF_000147115.1 Myotis lucifugus
CTAAGAGGAAAGGAGAATGGAAGTCTGGGAATCAGGGAAGACTTGTTGGGGAGCATGGAAAAGGCAGGGAGGGCTGTTTGTATGAGAATCTGACGAGAGCCTGATCCTGGAGGAGGAGCTATGACAAGAAACCATTGGCCCAATAACCAGACAGAGGAACAGGACCCAGTGTGTCAGGAAACCAGATTTAAAGATGATGCTAACTTGAAAGTAATTGTGATTTAGGGAGACCCTGCAGGAGATGAGTGTGAAACTGTGAAAGGCTTGGAACTATGGGCCCAAGGTCAACATAACTGAGGAGATCCTGGGTGATAAGGAAGGGACTGATTTAAATGTGGGGAATGCTGTTCAAGAGCAGGAATATTCAAAGAGATGGGCAGTCATACAGGGAGGGAAGGAAGGAAGTGGTATTTTGAGAGAGAGAAGGAGGGGAAATGAAAGGCAGAAGAAAGGGTTAAATGACACAGTAACAACAGCCACATTTCTAAGAGCTCACTTATAGACCATTTACTCTGGCAGTTGTGGGTTTAGTGCTCACAGCTGCCCTTAGGGGGAAGTATCACTCTTTGTCCATTTGAAGAAAAGGAGACTGAAATCTCAAGAGACCATGTAAGTAGTTGGCCTTGGGTCAAATGATCAGGATGAATCCAGGCTTTCTGAACCCAGAGCCTTTGTGCTTAACCCTATACTGACCCAGATATTCTCATGGAAAAGACAAAAACATGAATCAAAGAAGGGAAACATGTGCAGAGAGAAAGATACAAAAAGAAGAATGCCAGGAGCTAGAGGAAACATAGGAGAAGGAGACATTGAATCTCATAAAAAGGCCAACAAGACAGAGAAACCGACATGCATAGGGAGGGTATGGTGTGAAGGGGAATGGGAAAGGAGACATGATTTTGCAGGGGGTAGGGTGAATCTACCAGTCAGGGATATCCCTGGGAACAAAAACAGGTTCCCTATGGCCATGAGTGACAAGGAAAACCATTGCTGGCTACTGAGTGGCTCCTGAATGATCTCAGTGAGATAGCCTGACTGGCAACAGAGGGCAGCTGATGGCAACAGTTGGGTGGGATCCTCCAGATCCAGATGGGTTCTGTATTGATACCTGGGAGAGAGGATCTTGAATTCCTAATTTATAAAGATTAAATGAGATTAGGGGAGAATGGCATAGCATATACTTGAATTTTTTGAAATAAACCTCCCATTTCTTCCCCCAGGAACTGGTGGTAATTCATATCAAAGACCGATATGGTTAGGCCCAGATGCCAGGAATTACAATGGTTTGTATGGTGGGAGGTTTGATTCCTGTTAGTACTAGTTGCCCAGAATAGTAAGTCTTTGCATTGGCAATTTCTCCAAGGATTTATAGATAACAGAGTCTTCATTTTCCTGGTTGCCTAGGAGGGTCGCTCTTTCCATACTCCTGAAATGCACTGACTGCCAGCTCCTGACAGCCTGGTCCTGGACATACTGCCCATGCACCTGGCTTCACAGTGTTCTGCCTCTGTCTTGCTTGAATCTGCCTGTAGCCTTGCTTTGATATCATGTTAGCGGTGGCCAGCACTGAAGCAAGGGTGGTGAGCTAGTGGTCTCCCACCTATTGGGTCCCTCACACAGAACCATGGATGCCATGTGCCTCCTGAGCCAACCTTCTCCCATCATCTCTGGGGCAGCAGGCCTGGAGATGCTCTAAAAACACTGTAGAAGTCATTATTATATAGCTTGCACTGGGATGTATTATTTAAGAAAAGATGTTCTAAATTAGTAATGCATTTTTATAAAAGAAAAAAATCTTTCAGAATGATTTTGAAAGCACCATTATACTTTTATCAAATCACATTTAGTAAAAAAAAAAAAAAAAAGTTAGTATTTAAGAATATAAAATATCCAACATGCATCAATCTATATACAGTTCATCTACCAGGGCTGCTGGTTGAAATAGGAAGAGTGAGAGGAGGAATGGTGATGGGTAATGAAGAGAGAAGAGATTCAGAGTGTGTTTGTGTGTGTGCAGGGTGTGGGTGCGGGGGGAGGGGGAAATGATATTATAACCCAAACTAGAGGCCTAGTGCACAAATTCGTGCACTAGGGGCAGGGCAGGGGGTATCCCTCAGCCCGACCTGTGTGTCCTCTAGCAGTCTGGGACCCCTCGGGGGATGGGGATCAGGCCTAAGCCGGCAGTCAGACATCCCTCTCGCAGTCAGGTGTTCTCGCAGTCCAGGACCCCTCACTCCTTACCACCCGCCTGCAGCAGAAGCAAGAGAGGCTCCTTTCACTGCCGTTGTGCTCACCAGCCGTGAACCTGGCTCCTGGCTGAGCGGTGCTCCTACTGTGGGAGTGCACCGACCACCAGCGGGCAGCTCCTGCATTGAGTGTCTGCACCCTGGTGGTCAGTGCACATCATAGTGATTGGTCATTCTGCCAATTGGTCAATTTGCATATTAGGGTTTT
>NW_005871051.1:26431298-26434407 GCF_000147115.1 Myotis lucifugus
ATCCCCAAGTTCCATCAACCTTTTGATGAAACTCTTGCAATTATGAAATGCTGGAATTGGCTTCCAGTGCTGAGAGTCTGGTTGACTGGTTGGCCATTCAACCAATCAAAGCGTAATGCACTAATGATATGCTAAGGCCACTCAACTGCTCATTATGACATGCACTGACTACCAGGAGGTAGATGCTCTGACCAGTAAGTTAGCTTGCTTCTGGGGTCCGGCTGATCAGTACTGAGCAAAACAGGCTGGACATACCCTGGAGCCCTCCCATAATCCCTCCCCAGCTGGCCAACCTCCTGCTTCCCTCCCTGTGGGGTCCCTCGGCCTGGCCTGCACCCTCTCACAATCTGGAACCCCTCAGAGGATGTAGGAGAGCCGGTTTCCCCTGATCCCACAGGCCACGAATTCGTGCACTGGGCCTCTAGTGATAGAATAATGTAGAGAAATAAGTATGAAGAGAGAAAGATACAGAGGGAAATGAAAATCAATAAATAGAATCGGGGGAGACACAAAGAGAACTATATTGAGAATGAGGAAAGAATAATGAATGGAGAACTGGTAGAGAGTGGGGCAGGTAGAGAGAGAGGACCAGGCATTGTATGGTTTGAGAAGTCACCACAAAGAAGGCACAAGGGAGTGTTCCTAACCCCATTGAGAAGGTAAGGTGTCCACAAAATAAAAATGGCCCTGGAACGCAGTCAGATAAATATAGGCCCCTCCCCAGGAAAGTGCAAATAAAAACCCACAGTTAATAGAGATACAAAGAAAGGACAGAGTTGAGCAGCAGGAAAGGACAGAGTTGAGCAGCTACCTCACCATGGAAACCAAATCAATATCTGCTCTGTACACCTGGTGGATACAAAGAAGGAAAAGCCATTTATTAATTCAGGAGTTGAATGGGAAACCCAAGCAAGGAATGACTATAATCAGGCATCTGACACAATAGGCAAAACTGCCTGAAAGAATGTGTGATGTGAATCCCAGTCCCTGGCAAGGATCTGGGACGTGTCATCAGAGCCCATGGAGACAGTCCTGGTGGCCTTCATTAGAGGTAGAAAGGGGAGGGAACAAGTGCTTTAAGCAGTGTGTTCAGCATAAAAATGTCCCCAGTAACTGGAAAATTACACAAACACAGAAATGGTTGGTTTAAGCATTAATGTCAGAGACTATTTCTATGCAAGAGAGGAAAGTGATGGGTGTAGGAGTCAAAGAAAAGGAAGAAAAATGAAAAGCCAAGATAATCAATTAGAGGAGAGAAAAATAAATAATGCAGAGTGTGGGAAACTGATATAGGGTTAAGCCTCAGACTGACCTGCTGGCAAAGTCACAAACAAGTCCTAGCTTAAAGGGCACAGTCCTCTTAGCATAATTAGGCTTGACCTTATAACACTCCCTAGATCTTATCTGGGGAGCTAATGGGATGAGGAAGTGCAGGAAGTGTAACCATGGTCAAAACAAGTGAAACTCACAAGAACTGTGTAACTATGGTAACCACTACCTTGTTTACCTCTCACTATAAAAGCTTGGTGAGGCCTGAGCACAGTGGAAGTCCTTCTCCCTGAGTTGGACTTGCTCGCCTGGTCCCCCATATTCCCAAATTATCTTGTGTCTTTTCTATTTCATTTGTGTGCGGCTCCACTTCCAGACCCGAACCCTGAACCTCGCAGGACGTGGAGGGAAACACTTACGACAGCAGAGAATGAGCGTTATAAAGTGATACCATCACCAGGTATAATTAGTGAAAATTATTCGGGCCAATAGAAAAGTGAAGAAGTAAAATGAGAATGAAACAAGAAGTAGAGAGTGGGGCAGGTAGAGAGTAGATTGTGGATTGGAAGTAGACTGAGGATGGAGGTAGAAGATAGAGTGAATGTGGGGGTAAGAAAAGTGCTGCAGTATGGACAAACCTGTCCTCTGTGCATGAATTTCACCACCTTCTGGCTAGGACCTGGAACAAACTGAAGGTCACACACATCAGGCACAGACCAGGGGGACCTGAGTTAACTTAGCTTCTAGATCTTCCTTGTGCTCTCATCAAGGGTTTCCTCTCTGTGGCCTCCTTGGCCTCACTCTGAGAAATTAAGGGATTTTTCTCCTCTGTGTGATGAATAGCCATGAGGAATCTGCAGAATTTATTGATGGAGATGTGGCCCCAAATTTTCCACCTCAACATTGAAGCAGGGGGAGGGGGCAGTTAAGAAAGATACAGGAACCTAAATTAAGAACTACTATTTCCTGAGGCATCAATTCTGACTTCATCCTGTACCATGGATCCAGTTTATCCTGGAATCCCATTCTCTGCATTATAATAGTTTGGGGATGTGCAGGGCAAAAAGAAATGATTATATTTATATTTTTTAAAATGAGGCTACTTATTGATAGGTCTTATAAATTTATGCATCAAATACTGATTAGATAATAGAAGTAGACCAGCAAAGTAATGAGTTTCTTTTAAAATTACCTAATTGCTATGACAATGTTAATTTATATAGTTATTTCTAAAGAAAAGAGAAAGCTAAATATTCCTTTACTGGAGGGTCATATTGTCATCTGATCACAAACCTTAAGTAGTGTCAAAAGAAAACTAATCTATCTAGTGTTAGCAGAAATGGATAACGTATTTCATAATCTCAAAGTTTCGGGTTTGACAGTTCTTCAGCAACTCATGACATATAGAATAATTTTTCAAAGGACCTTTGCAAATAGTGTCTTACTTTTTAATTTATAGCTGCCCTGAGGGGTAAGCAAGATGGATCTTTTTATCCTTATTTCTGGATGACCTATCACAATCACATAAATCTTTAAGGGTCATTTACAAAGTCACAGGGAGAAAAAGGGAAAGAGAAGGCTACTATCCTGAATTCTGTGTTACTTTCTTTGTAAAATTAGAGCTCAAAATGGTTAACAAAACACTGTTTCCCTAATCCTATGGGCAGCACCAGTGGTCATAAGACCTGCATCTCTTCAGTGCACAGACTGGTGATGGGTTTTCCCTTTCTACTTTCTCAGAGGATATTGGACACAGGTCTATTTAGGAAAATATACTTAAAAAATACAAATAAACAAATAAAAATGTTACCTGTCTTGATGTTACAAAAGTACAATATTG
>NW_005871051.1:26469826-26509822 GCF_000147115.1 Myotis lucifugus
TAAGCTTTCTCCTCCAGCTGATCCCCAGCACAGAGATATTCTTCAACAATTAAAAATAATAATAAAAAGAAAACAATTCCATCTACAATTGCATCTAAAGGAAGCAAATACTTGGGAGTAAATCTACCCAAGACATGAAAGATTTGCATGCTGAAAACTACAAAACATCCTTGAAAGAAATTAAAGGAGGCCTAAGTGAATAGAAAGACATCCCATGTTCATGGATTGGAAGACATACAATGTTAAGAAGTCACTGCTACTCAAAGCACTCTACAGAATCATCACAATCCCTACCAAAATTCCAACAGCCTTTTTCACAAATATGAAAAAGCTGATCCTCAAGTTCCTATGGAATTGCAAGGGACCCTGAATAGCCAAAACAATCTTAAAAAAGAAGAAAGTTGGAAGAATCACACTTCCCAACTTTGAAATGTGGTACAAAACTACAGTATTTAAAACAGTATATACTGGCAAAAGGACAGAAATATGGATCAATGAAATAGAATAGAAAAACCATCAATAAACCTTCATGCATATAGTCAATTGATTTTCAACCAGGGTGCCAAGATCATTCCATGAAAAAAGATAATCTTTTCAACACATGATGCCGAAAAAAACTGAATATCCACATGCAAAAGAATAAATTTGGGCCCATACCTTACCCCATATACAAAAATTAACTCAAAATTGATCACAGACCTAACATGAAGATGCAAAGCTATAAAACCTTTAGAAGAAAACATTGGGGAAAATCTTCATGGCACTAGAGTTGGCAATGATTTCATGGATGTGACACCAAAAGCACAGACAGAAAAAGAAAAATTAGATAACTTGAACGTCATCAAAATTAAAAATTTTGCCCAAACAGGTTTGGCTCAGTGGATAGAGCATTGGCCTGCGGACTCAAGGGTCCCAGGTTCTATTCCGGTCAAGGGCATGTACCTGGGTTGCAGGCACATCCCCAGCAGAGAGTGTGCAGGAGGCAGCTGATCGATGTTTCTCTCTCATCGATGTTTCTAACTCTCTATCTCTCTCCCTTCCTCTCAAAAGAAAAATCAGATAACTTGAACGTCATCAAAATTAAAAATTTTGTACAGCAAAAGACACTTTCAAGAAAGTGAAAAGACAACTTACATAATGGGAGAAAATACTTGCAATTCACATATCTGATAGGGGATAATATTCAGAGTCTACAAACAACTCCCAAAATTCAATAACAACAAACAACTCTATTCAAAAAATGGGCAAAGGATTTGAGGAAACATTTTTTCAAAGAAGATATGCAAATAGCCAGTAAGCACATGAAAAGATGCTCAACATCATTACTCATGATGGAAATGTAAATCAAAACCACAATGAGATATCACTTCATTCCTATAGGATGGCTATAATAAAAAACTTTTTAGTGTTTTTAAAGAAACCCACACACAAAAAGGAACAAGTATCGCCCTAGCTGGTGTGGCTCAGTTTGTTGAGTGCCGTTCCCATGCACTGAGATGTCAGGGCACATGCTGGGGCTTCTGGGCTGGATCCCCAGTGAGGGGGGATGCAGAAAACAGCGAATTGATGTTTCTCTCCTTCCCTCTCCCTCTCTCTTTAAATCAATAAAAACATATTTTTAAAAAGAAAAGTAACAAGTATCGGTGATGAAGTGGAGAAGTTGGAATCCTCAGACATTGTTGGCGGGTATGTAAAGCGGTACAACCACTGTGGAAACAGCTTGGTAGCTCCTCAAAAAATTAAACAGAACTACCATATGACCTAGCAATTTCCCTTCTAAATACATATCCAAAAGATAAGTACACACAGTAAAAAGGGGCGGGGGGAATTCTCAGCTTCGTGGTGAATGTGGTCTTGTAGAGAACGCGTGTCATGAAGAGTATCAGAAACTTTTCAGAGCCACATCTGAACTTCTTACTCTGCAGGTTCCAACTGTGTGCAAAGACCCAGCGGCAAAAGGCACTGGGTGTCAGCTTGAAGCCAGGCTTCCCGGCCTCTGCTCCTCCCCTCCCTAAATTCAGCCACATCCTGGTTTGGCTCTTAAACTGAATGGTTTGACAGAAAACAAAAGGGGAGAGATTCAAACTGAGCAGGACTCCTCACTCTTCCCCAAAGGACGTAAACCTAATCTGTCCCAGTCCCTTCCCGGACCTGGGCTGGGCCACTGAAGCCCAGGCAGCACAGGCAGCAGTTGGTAACACAAAAGTCAGGCAGAGGGGGTTTGCCAGTCAACGCCGGACAAAAAACAAAAAACCGGGCGGCCTCCTCTTTCTTGCACAAGAGCTCTTACGGGAATTCAGCTGCTGGCCGGGGCAGCTGGCTGAGAGCCCAGCCACTTTCCCAAAAGCACCCTCCACCTCGTGGGTTGACCTCAAGTAGAACGCTCTCCCTACTAAAGCCATACTATTGTTAAAGTATGAACATGCTTTTGACCCAGATAGTAAAGAGCCGCTGCCCCAGACCCTTCAAGCGCCTCCCTGGTCCCTCCCCCCTAACCCCTACCTCACAGACCACCCCAATCAGGAAGCTAATGGCAGGGGCACCTCCGGGAACCGGATCGAACAACCTTCGGTAAGGATCAGTGTTCACCAGTGTTCACTAGGTTATTTTTTATTCTAATTTTAGCAAGTGAAACTTCATTTTAAATTTGCATTTTAACGCTTGCTTCTCTCTGTACCCAGGCCCCTCTCCGGGTTCTACATTGGTCTACACTGCCCTCTGGTGGCAAAGTGTTGGTATTGCAAGTCCCCTGTAGAAGTATTTTGCCCCCTTTCCCCTCTGAATTCATCCTGTTGTCCTGTGGTGGGGGGAGATAGAACTCTCGTCTCAAACCTTTAACCAAATAGTTCAAAATTAAGATCGGAAGTACCATATTTCCTTACAATGAAGGGTGAAATAACATAAACAATTGGTGCATGACATGGTTGTCCTGTTTGGCAGTTCATATGCCCATAAATGGGTTTATGACCTAGACCAGTGATGGTGAACCTATGAAACGCGTGTCAGAGGTGACACTCGAACTCATTTTTTTGGTTGATTTTTCTTTGTTAAATGGCATTTAAATATCTACACTAATAAAAGAGAAACATGGTAATTAGCATACGACCGCTACCCTTTTCATTGGCTAATCAGTGAGGATATGCAAATTAACTGTCAGCCAAGATGGCGGCCGGCACGACAAGCTCAAAAGGTTCGCCATCACTGATCCTAGACAAAGAAGTTGTATTACAAATTGTGAGGGAGGCCCTACAACTCTAAGCAACTATGTACTATGTTGTAAATAAGAAGCTAAACAAACCCCCAGAAACCAGCCGGACTGAAAGCCAGTCGGACCGAAACTTTGTATCGATGTTTTCAGCAGCGAGGCCTCAGAGCTAAAGCTGGCCCAGAATAAAAAAAAAAGAAAGAAAGAAAAGAGAACAAGGAGCGGTTGGAAGCTTTAGTCACTCGCCAGCCAGAAAACAGCCCTCAGCCCCTCACCCAGACTGGCCAGGCACCCCAGTGGGGACCCCCACCCTGATCAAGGACACCCTTCAGGGCAAACCAGCCGGCCCCCTACCCATGCACCAGGCCTCTATTCTATAAAGTAAAAGGGTAATATGCCTCCCGGCACCGGGATCAGCGAAGCAGCGAGGCTCCCAGCACCGGGATCAGCGTGATAGGGGGCAGCACCCAAACCCCCTGATCGCCCTGCGGCTCTGTGTGTGACAGGGGGCAGGGCCACAACCTCCCTATCTTCCCTGCTCTGTGCCTGATAGGGGGGAGCTCCCCAATCCCCTGATTGCCCTGCAGCTCTGTGTTTGACAGGGGGGAGCTCCCCAACCCCCTGATCGGCCCTGCTCTGTTTGTGACAGGGTACGGAGCCCCAACCCCCCTGATGGGCCCTGCTCTGTGAGTGACAGGGGGCAGCGCCCCAACCCCCTGATTGGCCCTGCTCTGTGAGTGACAGGGGGCAGCGCCCCAAACCCCCTGATCGGCCCTGCTCTGTGTGTGACGGTGTGGCGGCCCAACCTCCCCATCAACCCTGCCTTGAGTGTGACAGGGTGCGGTGCCCCAACCCCCCAATCGGCCCTACCCTGAGCGTGACTGAGGGTGGCATGTCAAACCTTTAACCAAATAGTTCAAAATTAAGATCGGAAGTACCATATTTCCTTACAATGAAGGGTGAAATAACATAAACAATTGGTGCATGACATGGTTGTCCTGTTTGGCAGTTCATATGCCCATAAATGGGTTTATGACCTAGACCAGTGATGGCAAACCTATGACACGCGTGTCAGAGGTGACACGCGAAGTCATTTTTTTGGTTGATTTTTCTTTGTTAAATGGCATTTAAATATATAAAATAAATGTCAAAAATATAAGTCTTTGTTTTACTATGGTTGCAAATATCAAAAAATTTCTATATGTGACATGGCACCAGAGTTAAGTTAGGGTTTTTCAAAATGCTGGTACGCCAAGCTCAAAAGGTTCGCCATCACTGATCCTAGACAAAGAAGTTGTATTACAAATTGTGAGGGAGGCCCTGTGTGTTTGACTCTTTCTACCCCTTTTCTGAGCTGTCCCATTTCCTAGGTACCTGAGGCCTTCATTGGGCCTAGGTCTCCCCAAGGTCAAGGCATCTGCCCTCTGGATTCCCCTACAGGCTGGAGTGGCCTGAGGTTGCAGAGCGGTGAGGTGGCACCTGGACACCCACCTGCACAGCCTTCCCTGTGTGCAGAGCCTGTTGGCTTCCACTGGCTTGCCCCTCCAGATTCTACGCTCTGTGAGTGCTTCCTGCAAGATGGCTTGAACAGAGAAGGAAGGCTGGGCATCACAGTGAGCGTAAACACAGCAGACAGCTGTCTTGTAAGGGGAGACAAGAGCTGGGTTGTTGTAAGTGGACATCATCATGGGAAGGGTATCATCTCGCTGTCTTGTCTTCCAGCGTGAGTTAACGCGCAGCACCTGACCATTGCTCTGGAAGTGACGGATACTGAAGTGGCTCCACACCAGAGGCAACAGCACGAGGGCCTTCCCTACCAGTGGGAGCTCTCTGTGTGACCTGTGTATTTGGCAGACAGACCTGAACTTTGTGTGTTCATGAGGGTCCTGTACAGAGAACAAGGTGGCTCTTGTCGGACTGACAACCAGAACGAAGATGGCATCATGGCTGTGGCCCCGGGAAACAATATCTATATAGATCAGCGGTTCTCAACCTGTGGGTCACGACCCCTTCGGGGATCAAACGACCCTTTCACAGGGGTCGCCTAAGACCATCGGAAAACACATATATAATTACATATTGTTTTTGTGATTAATCACTATGCTTTAATTATGTTCAATTTGTAACAATGAAAATACACCCTGCATATCAGATATTTACATTATGATTCATAACAGTAGCAAAATTACAGTTATGAAGTAGCAACAAAAATAATTTTATGGTTGGGGGTCATCACAACATGAGGAACTGTATTAAAGGGTCCCGGCATTAGGAAGGTTGAGAACCACTGATATAGAGCACCCACCAGGGGCAACCAAGGGCTGGGAGCAGATGCAACAGTGCCCATTTCCCCTGCCTCATGAAGGGGGAGCAGTCCGGTAAACAAAAGAACTTCGTGTCACAGTTCCTGAAAGTTAAAATCCCAAGGAACAAAGGAACCCTTAATATGTTCCTCCTCTACACGAACATTGAGAACCCTTTATAAATCCTAAATGTTTTACTGGACAAATACTGTGACCTTTTCAAATGTTTATTACCAGTACTCTCTCCATATGGCTTTTTGAAGAGTTCCACCACCCCACCCCATGTTAAATGTTGTTAACTCACATCTTCCTTACCTTCTGCCCAGCTGACTCCGAAGCAATCATGGAGGGGTGAATAGGTTGTATTTATGCTATGGTTTTTTTAAAAAATAAAGGAATAAATAGGGGGTTCATCATTTTCAAATTTATAAATAACAAGTATTTTTGCAGAGAGCACTGGAGCAAAACACTCTTCATCTCTCTGCCCAACTGGAGCAGGTGCAGGTAGAAAAACTGAGACTTTCTTGCCATTGAATAAGTGCCCAGTAGAGGGAAGCAGCTACACAGCACAGAATGCAGCAGGACAATATCCTGGTAGGACACACAAACAGAACTGGCTGAACCGAAACAGAACCTAAGAGAAATCCAGCTGGGGCCTGGTTTCCAGAGTCCTGTTCAGTGAAGCTTTCACGCAAGAAGAGGAGTCAGAAGTTCATTTCAACCTCTCCATGTCCATTGTGTGTGTGTGTGTGTGTGTGTGCGTGTGTGTGTGTGTGTGTGTTTTGTTTTGTTTTTTCTTTTGAAGTCTTGAGTTAGAAAACCCTCCAGGTAATATCTACCGGTAAGACAGCCATGTTAACCAGAGACACTTGCAGTCAAAACTGTAGAGTCATTTCAATGTGATCCCCAGGGACGGCTTTGCAAGTCTCTTTCTCTACCCGTGTACACTCTTCCTGTGAGAAAAGACTTTTCCTTTCAGTGAAGAAAAAATAACCTCACTGAAGTCATTTTTGCCTTCTAAGATGTGTAAGGTTTGGGGGGAGGAGTACAAAGGATGGAATCGTAACAGCAAGTCTGCCAACAAATTTAACCCTGCCCACTATAAAAATAAAAAGTTCAGGGTTTCTCCTGGTGCACTGCAATGCTCGAAGATGCTAGAAGATGCTGAACAGAGATGTCCTTTAGGGTAAGGAAATACATTAGTGAGTTTTTGGCTATGGAAAGATGGTCTCCAAGCTTAGTTTGGCAGGCCTGAAAAGAGATTAATTGGAGGAAAACATTTAGTGTTTAAAGAAGCAATTGATGGAGAAGAAAAGAAAAGGGAATAGCAATAACCCTACCAGCTGGAGCCCTGTGCAGAAGGACAAACAGGAAGATGCTCCCAGGGTCAGGACCTGAGGAAACTCCCCTCCACTGCCTCAAACCCAGGTGTCCATTAGTTCTCTCCAACTTGCCTGATAACTGAAGGTGGCAGGGTCTGTGGTAATCCCAAGAAGTTCGCAGGGCTATCCATCAAGGCTCATATGAGTTCCTCAGTGAAGTGGGTGCCTCGGTCACTAGAGACTGGGGAAGGCATACCCCAGTGGGAAATGCATTTTCTGACAGTTTCTTTGTCACTGTGAGGGCATCAGCCTTGTGGCAGGGGAAGGCTTCAACCCATCTGGAAAACATACATGCAACAATGAGAACATATTGATAACCCATACTGAGTGGCATTGAATGAAGTCTGGCTTCAATGCACAATGGTGGATGAAGAAATGCAAAAAAAAAAAAAAAAAGGTGGGGCAGGGTTTGCCAGAGAGCTTGGAAGAAGCAAGTGGCCATCTTGGGTTTCCCATTGCCCCAGCTATTCATTTAATTTACAGCCATTGTTTACCCATACAATACAGGGTGGGGCAAAAGTAGGTTTACAGTTGTGAGTACAAGAAACACAGAGTTTATTCTTGTGTTATTCTTTACTAGAGGCCCAGTGCACAAAATTTGTGCACTGGGGGAGGAGGGGGGGAGAATGTGTGTGCCTCAGCCGGGCCTGGGCCCTCTCAGAGTCCGGGAGCCCTCAGGGAATGTCTGACTGACCACTTAGGCAGGGGGCAGGCCTAAGCTGTCAGTTGGACATCCTTAGTGCTGCCACAGAGGTGGGAGAGGCTTTGGACTCCTCCGCTGCCCTCACCAGCTGTGAGCCCAGCTCAGGGCTTCTGGCTGAGCAGCGTTCCCCCTGTGGGAGCGCAGTGACCACCAGGGGGCAGCTCCTGCATTGAGCGTCTGCCCCCTGGTGGTCAGTGAGCGTCATAGGGACCAGTTGTTCTGCATTTGGTCAATTTGCATATTAGCCTTTTATTAATAGGATTAATTATTGTATTAGCTTCTATATGAGCAACTGTAAATGTACTTCTGCCCCAGCCTGTATACCCTAGAAGATTATCATCATGGACAGCCTCCAGTGATTTGACATTCTTCCCATGCAACTTAACATACCTAATAAGCCTAATTTTTTAAAACTATATTTTTATTGATTTCAGAGAGGAAGAGATAGGGAGAGAGAGATAGAAATATCAATGATAAGAAAGAATCATTGATTGCCTGCCTCCTGCACACCCCCAACTGGGGATCAAGCCCTCAACCCAAGCATGTGCCCTTCACTGCTATTGAACCCAGGACCCTTCAGTCCACAGCCCAATGCTCTATCCACTGAGCAAAACCAGCTAGAGCAAGCCTAATTAGTTTTAAATTTCTCTTCTGTAAGGAGAGAAAACAAATCTTTGGAGATATTGCAGGGCCCTCTGGAATTCCTCAAAGTTATTTCTAGATCAAGAAAAGATTCTATCTATAATTTTTTTTAGTTTGGTTTTTTAAATTAAATCTTTATTGTTCAGATTATTACAGTTGTTCCTCTTTTTTCTCCTCCACCCAGTTCCCACCCCACCCTCTGCCCTTACCCCTCCCACTGTCCTCATCCATAGTTGTACGATTTTTGTCCAGTCTCTTCCTGCACCCCCACACCCCTTTCCCCCAAGAATTGTCAGTCCACTACCTTTCCATGCCCCTGGTTCTATTATATCTACCAGTTTACTCTGTTCATCAGATTTTTAGATTCACCTGTTGATAGATATGTATTTGCTATTCATAATTTTTATCTTTACCTTTTTCTTCTTCCTCTTCTTAAAGAATACCTTTCAGCATTTCGTATAATGGTGGTTTGGTGGTGATGAACTCCTTTAGCTTTTTCTTATCTGTGAAGCTCTTTATCTGACCTTCAATTCTGAATGATAGCTTTGCTGGATAAAGTAATCTTGGTTGTAGGTTCTTGCTATTCATCACTTTGAATATTTCTTGCCACTCTCTTCTGGCCTGCAAAGTTTCTGTTGAGAAATCAGCTGACAGTCATATGGGTACTACCATGTAGGTAACTGACTGTTTTTCTCTTGCTGCTTTTAATATTCTCTCTTTGTCTTTTGCTCTTGGCATTTTAATTATGATGTGTCTTGATGTGGTCCTCTTTGGATTCCTTTTGTGTGGGGTTCTCTGCGCTTCCTGGACTTGTAAGTCTATTTCTTTCACCAGGTAGGGGAAGTTTTCTGTCATTATTTCTTCAAATAGTTTTTCAATATCTTGCTCTCTCTCTTCTTCTGGCACCCCTATAATTCGGATGTTGGTACGCTTGAAGTTGTCCCAGAGGCTCCTTACACTATCTTCATATTTTTGGATTCTTTTTTCTTTTTGCTTTTCCAGATGGGTGTTTTTTGCTTCTTCGTATTTCAAATCTTTGACTTGATTCTTGGGATCCTCTTGTCTGCTGTTGGATCTCTGTATATTATTCTTTATTTCAGTCAGTGTATGCTTAATTTCTAGTTGGTCTTTTTTCATATCCTCCAGGGTCTCACTAAATTTATCGGCGGTTTCCATAAAATTCTTGAAAAACCTTATAACCGTGGTTTTGAACTCTATATTCAGTCGTATGCTTTCCTCCATTTCTGTCATTTGTGACCTGCATGGCAGTTTTGCAGACTCGGAGACCTAAAATAACCACAAAGGATGGTCTGAAATTAAACTTTAACTAAAAGCAGTTATGGTGGGCAGTTACGTCCTAAGCCGATATCTTCACTGATAAGGTCAACCTTTACCATAACTGAGCCTATCTATCTTTTTGCATCTAAGATAACATATCCTTGGGATGTCTGGGTAATTTGTGACTTCCCTTTTTATGGAGACCCTGGGGCACAGCCAGGTGTGCTGGGCCCAAGACAGATACCACAGATTCCTTGTTAATTGTTCCTGTACCCACCTAAGTATGTGTCCATCATTTTACTTTTTATCCTATCCTAGAGGTTTCCCAGCTTCGCTTAATCCCACCTCCTTAAATCTGTCACCAATGAATTTCATGTAACCCACCTATGTCCCTCCTTTGAGTGCAATGTATAAATACAATTGTAACCCTGCCATTCTTCAGAGAATTATCCCAATTCGTTGAGGTTCTGCTTCCTGGCATATGTCAACCATTTGGCTCAAATAAACTCAAAAATTCTTTACAGGTTTCAATGGTTTTTTACGTTAACAAAAGATTTTAAAGACAAATACATAATTGTAAGCAAAACTTAGCTCTTCCTATTGAGGAGATTTCGTTTTCTTAAGTAAACAAAGACCTGATTAGGACAACATAAAACACACCAAAAAAAATGTATTTCCATAAAACACAAAATCATTACTTAGCAGATGACTAGAAAAGAAGCATTTTTTAGCAGATAAAAGAAAACCAAGTATTAGCTTTATATAAGCACACCATTGATATTAAAGATTAAGTTTAAAACCCTTATAATAACACTTCAGTTGTAGTCAGCTTCATTACACAAGGTAAAATTTTCTCTCCCACTTTCTATGGGCCTTTAGTTTGCCCTTGAAAACCAGAAGTTCTAGTTCAAACATAATTACTCTCATTTTCCTTTGCAAAGTGCATCTTCATTCCTCTCACCTTTTCTTGGTTAAAAACACATTCTACTGTTCTCACATACAGTTGCCCCCTTTTCTTATTTCCAGTAGAATATATTAGAATTTTTAAAAACCTCAAATTCTGGCAAAAACTAAAAAGTAAGCAATTATGAACTGTCTTTACATTAGCAAATTTATAAATATTACTCATAATTGCTAAAAATAAGTGCTTTTTCATAGAAAATTTTTCAGCATGGCATAACACATGTTTGCTAATAGATCCAAATGTATCTTTTTAGTTTTTTGTTGTGTGTGTGTGTATATTTTGTTTTGTTTTTTTGTTTTTTTGTTGTTGTTGTTTTTGCAGTAGGGAACCAAAAGTATATAAATTTACATTTAATAATTAATGTTCCATTTTATATTTTTAGGAAATGTTCTAGATATGTAATAAATTTCTATCATTTAATTTAGCAAAACTCTAAAGTTTCAGATTACACAATATTTGAGAAACTATTTTTAAGTATACATATAATAAAATATAATTTGCTAGAGTCCACCTAAAAAACTCTTATCCCACTTACATCTACTTAATTCATTAGTCCTTAATGATTACGTTTAGGTTACTTATGAAAATTTCATGAGACATCAAAGTCAGTTATTATTCAAAGGTATTTTTCCTGATGGCAAATTTTGAAACACAGATAACAAGAATTTATTTAACTAATAAAACCAGGTAGAATAAAAGTATTATATTTAATTGTCATAACTCTTTTTTTTTTTGAGAGAGAGATCTGGTTTGGCTCAGTGGATAGAGCATCGCCCTGGGAACTGAAAGGTCCTGGGTTTGATTCCGGTCAAGGGCATTTGCCTGTGTTGCAGGCTCTATCCCCAGTAGGAGGCATGCAAGAGGCAGCCAATTAGTGATTCTCTCTCATCATTGATGTCTCTATCTCTCTCTCCCTCTCCCTTCCTCTCTGAAATCAATAAAAATATATTTTTAAAAATTAATCAATTTTTATAAGATATCTATCTAACAAAACCAAACTCAAACTGATATCATTGTAATTAACTCATCCTATATAATAAAAGGCTAATATGCAAATAGACCAAACAGTGGAACAACCGGAACAACTGGTCGCTCTGATGTGCACTGACCACCAGGGGGCATGCACGGAACATGGTGGTCATCGGCCGCGGCGGGATAGTGGAGTAGGTGAGCAGGGGCACCAGACCAAGGCAGGGCGCCAGTCACTGTCATCAGGGTGAGCCTCTGGTGGTTACTGAAAATTCTTTGCTCCTGCGTGCCACAGTCCCACCCGGCTCTTGCACCTGCTGCCAGCACCTGGTGGTGGTCCTAACTGCTCAGCGGGTGCAAGCAGCAGCTGCAGGTCCTGATCGCCCCTTGGCTTCTCCACCTCAACCTGCTCCTGAGGGGCAATCAGGGCCAACAGCCACCTCTCGCACCGCTGACAGCACCAAGAGATTGGGACCAGCTCCAGGTGGTGGCAGTGGGTGTAAGCAGTGGCTCAGGTGCTGTCAGGGGGTGCAAGTGGGGCTGGTGCTGTCGGCGTATGGGAGCAGTGGCAGTGGGAACGGGACTGCCAGCAGAGAGGGGACCAGGGGCCACAGCAGGAGGGGCTGGGCAGGGGCACAGAGAATGGGCCAAGACCCACCCCTGTGCCCACTGCAGCCTCATGGCCCACAGTTCCTTTCAAGGTGCACACATTCGTGCACTGGGCCCCTAGCTATTAATAATAGGAAAGGAGCACAGGGAAGATCCAGACATGGCCATGTTCCCTGCAAAACACTGGGGGAGGGATCCAACAAAGGGAAGATAGACACATGCTGAGTAAAGTTGGGATGACATAGGGAAGGTATTTGCTTGTCAATCACAGCTGGGATAGAGATGGTTAGCCAGAATGGGCATGGCCACTGCAAGTGCTCAGAAATTTGGGATATATAATCCCCTGAACAAAGAAGTTTACTCCCTTGGTTCCTCTTGGCACACTTGGCTCACTGCTCACACTTGGTTTCCTGGCATTCTCCCATGTGGCCCCAGCCATACAGACCCCCCAAGCACAATGGACGAAGGGACTGCAGCTAGCCTGATGCTGTACTGGGCCCAGCTGCAACATGGAACGGAAACTCTGTACACTGGCTCTGATTTTAGCCCTGCTGAAACCCCAGCTACACTTCTATGACTGGACAAAGGAAGATGGGACTTCAGAAACCCAGAGATATTAATTCCATGGAAATAAAGCTGTCTACCATATCATATCCTCCCATGTGAGTCTTAGAAAATCCCTGTTCTCAGAATATCATAAGAACCCCACTCCTGCATGTTTTTCTCTGATAACAAAACCAGCTTTAATATCATATATTTTCCTAGATCACATGGTCTTGAAAAGCATTTAGGCTAGTTTCTGTCATATTTTTTTAGAATCCTATCTAATAATAGAGAAACATGTTAATTAACTATAACTTCGCTACCCTTCCTATTGGCTAATCAGTGAGTTATGCAAATTAACTGCCAATCAAGATGGCGGCCGGCAGCCAGGCAGCTGAAGCGAACAGGAGGCTTGCTTGCTCCAGTGATGGAGGAAGCCAAGGTTCCCCGCCTGCCGCTGCTGGCCTCTGAGCTGCAGTCTAAGAAACAATGTTGCAATTATAGAAGGTAAATAAACCCCAGAAACCTGCTTTCAGCCGTCAGAGCTGGAGCAAGCAGGACCACAACAGTGTTACAATTATAGAACCCAAACAAACCCAGATACCTGCTTTCAGCAGCCAAGGTCTCAGACCTGGAGCTGAGCCTCAGAGCTAAAGCTGGCTCTCAGCTCCAGTGACAGCCATAGAAGGTAAATAAATCCCAGAATAAAAAAAAGAAAGAGAGAAAAGGAGAGGTTGGGAGCTTCAGTCACCACCAGCCTGAAAACGGCCCTCAGCCCCTCACCCAGACTGGCCAGGCACCCCAGTGGGGATGCCCACCCTGAAGGGGGTGTGACCAGCTGCAAACAGCCATTAGCCCGTCATCCAGGCTGGCCAGGCACCCAAGCGGGACCCCCACCCTGATCCAGGACACCCTTCAGGGCAAACCAGCCGGCCCCCACCCGTGCACCAGGGCTCTATCCTATATTGTAAAAGGGTAATATGCAAACTGACCCTAACAGCAGAAGGACTGGGAATGACTGGTCACTATGACACACACTGATCACCAGGGGGCAGACGCTCAATGCAGGAGCTGCCCCCTGGTAGTCAGGGTGCTCTCACATGGGAGGAGCTCTGTTCAGCCACAAGCCAGGCTGATGGCTGCCAGTACAGAGGTGGTGGTGGGAGCCTCTCCTGCCTCCTCAGCAGCGCTAAGGATGTCCGACTGCAGCTTAGGTCTGCTCCCTGCTGGCAAATGGCAGTCTCCCAAGGGCTGCCGGGCTGCCAGAGGGATGTCTGATTGCCATCTTAGGCCAAATCCCCCAGGAAGCGGGCCTAAGCCAGCAGGTGGTCATCCCCTGAGGGGTTCCAGACTGCAAGAGGGCACAGGCCGAGCTGAGGGACCCCCCCCCTCCGGAGTGCACAAATTTTTGTGCACTGGGCCTCTAGTATTTTTATATGCATTTGTATTTAAGCTAATTAAATGAAGCTTTTTAGCAAGTTAGATTGTCATCCAGAGGTATAAAATACTATACAACACACATGAACATACAGACAGACAGACACAGAGACCTCCTGGCCTTCATTTTAACATTGCTGCCATTGCTCTAGCTTGTTTGGCTCAGTGGATAGAGTGGCAGCAAGCAGACTGAGGGTCCCGGGTTCGATTCTGGTCAAGGGTACATGCTCGAGTTGCAGGCTCGATCCCCAGTGAGGGGCATGCAGGAGGCAGCCGATCAATGATTCTCATCAGTGATGTTCCTCTCTCTCTCCCTTCCTCTCTGAAATCAATAATAATAAATAAATAATAAATAAATAAATATATATCTACACTAATAAAAGAGAAACATGGTAATTGGCATACGACCGCTACCCTTCCCATTGGCTAATTAGCGAGATATGCAAATTAACCACCAGCCAATATGGCAGCTAATTTGCATATTGCAGGCGCCCGACAGTGCCAACTGCCAGCTCCCTTCCATCCAAGGCTGGCGGCAGAGGTCCCTGCCCTCATCCGGGCCTCCTGCGGAGAACCCAGGGCTGGCGGGTGGGACCGAGGTGTTCGGCACCCGCTTCGCCTCCCGCAGGGAACCCGGGGCTGGCGGGTGGGACCGAACCCGCTCCACCCTCATCCGGGCCTCCCGCAGGGGACCTGGGGCTGGCGGGTGGGACCGAGGTGTTCAGCACCCGCCCTGCCCTCATCCGGGCCTCCCGCCGGGTCCTGGGGTTGGCAGTGGGGCTGCAGCTATCGGTTACCCACCCGGGTATCCGCTGTGCTACGGGCCGGGCGGCAGCAGTGATCTGCCCGCTGGTGCATCCCATGTGCTACCCAACTCGGGCGGGCAGGTCACGGGCATGCCTGGCAGCCTCAGTGAGTGCCTCAAGCTGCAGCACAGCAGCAGCAGTGGCAGTGGCAATATCAGTGGCGGCAGTGCCCCCGACCTGCCCGCCCAGGTTTGAGCGGCCCCAAGCGTCAGTGCTTTCCATCAGCCAATGGTTGGCGCACACGCATGCAGGTGAAATCACCAGCGCCTGCTTTCCCACTGGCCTGAAGGGCTCAGGCCGGTGGGAAAGCAGGCACCCTGAGCTGGTGAACCCAAAGGCCTGATAGCCGGGCAGTGGAGGCCGTGTTGGGACTGGGGAGTGGTGAGCAGGCAGAACATGGCCCTGATTGGGCCAGTCGCTATGACGCCCACTGTAGCCAGCACACCGCCTGATCAGGGGGCCAGCAGCCAACCTCGCAGCCCCTCCCCCCTGCAGGCCTTCCCCTGATGAGACTCTCCCATCCACATGGAGAGCAGGGTGCTCAGAGCCTGGACCCTTCCTGGCAGCCCCGAGTCCCTGGGTTAAGAATTCTGATGGCCCTGCCCAGAGAGTAGAGGTGCCTGAGGGGCAGGGACAGGGACCACAGGCCTCCAGGGAGCACCGCATAGTTGGCAATGAGAGGAGAGGGCCTGTGAAGGGGGAGAAGGGAGGGCCAGTGGACATCAGCCCAGAATCCAGCTCTTCCCCTCCAGAGGCAGCAGGACCTAAACCCCAAACCCCAGCCAAAATTGAAAGAGCCTGAGGGAGCTTCAGGAAACTCTACGAAAAGCTGCACATTGAGAATGAGAGATTTCGTGAGGCCCTGACCCAGACCATGCTGCGGCTGGAGCAGCTCAAGGTGGAGCTGGAGCGCACCATGCAGAGGCAAGAGCACTTTGCAGAGAGGCCGGCCATCCTGGAGCTGGCGAGATTTGAGTGCAGGGCCCTGGAGTGCAAGGCCGCTGAGCTGGAAGAGGAGCTGAAGGGCCTGTCCAATCTCCGAGCTGACAACCAGCGCCTCAAGGATGAAAATGTGGCCCTGATCTGCATCATCAGCAAACTGTCCAAGTGACTCCGGAGGACTTGCCCCTGCACCCGCATTTATACAGCTGCTTTTGCCACATGCACCCCTTCCCTGTGTGAACATGAGTGATAGGGCTGTCGAGGAGTCTCTGAGAAGCCATAACCTTCCTTGAGATCTCCAGGTTAGGAGGGGAGGACAGAGCCCCCAGGAGCCAAGGGGGCCATCTGAGGCCAGGTAGGGGGACCAAGGCTGCAGGCAGGACCAGAAAGGAACTGGGGACCAGGAAGTGCCAAGACCAGTAGCCAAGACCAGAGTGGTCATCCAAAGGTCCCCTCTCACGTGTGCTGCCACCAGTCACCCCTCCAGGCCCTGAGCAGGGATCCTAAAATGTGCCAAGCATCTCGCCGGCCTGGGCCAGGTGAGCCTGTATATAGGGTCTGTGTGCAATAGGGAGGGATGTCTTCTATTTTTTGCTGCCCCCTCCCCATCGCTCTCCTGGGCAGGGGGAGAAGGTCTTTTTCAGACATAGCATAGGCACCACAAATTAAAATTGTGGAGTTGCCAAAAAAAAAAAAAGAAGAGCAGGCTGGCTGGCCAAATACCCCCTCTCTTCCCACCCCACCGCCCCCCGCCAGCCACATCCTTGACCAACCTGCCCCACCACAATAGGCCCACAGCCCCTCCCCGTGGCTATCTGCCCCTGATTGCACCCCCCCCACCCCAAGAGGGGGCAGGGCTGGGTGGCCAATGTCCTGCAGCCCCTCCCCAGGTTGGCCCCACCCTTGATCCCCCCACTCCAATAGGGGGCAGGGCTGGCCAGCCAATCTCCTGCAGCCTCTCCCCTTGCCCAGCCCCACCCCAAATTGCCCTCCCACCCCCACTGCAATCAGGGGCAGGCTGGCTGGCCAACCACCCATGGCTCTTCCCCCAGGCCACTGGCCCTGATCGCCACCCCCCAACCCATTTGGGGGGGTGGTTGCCCAGCCCACCAACCACAGCCCCTCCCATGGCCAGCCCCACCCCCAATCGGCCCCCCCAACCCCAATCAGGCTGGTTGGGGGGGGGCAGTTGGCAGCAATCAGGCCGGTGGCAGGGGGTAGTTGGGGGCAAACAGGCTGGCAGGGGAGGCAGTTGGGGGTGATCAGGCCAGCAGTTGGGGGTGATCAGGCTGGCAAAAAGAGTGGTTAGGAGCAATCAGGCAGGCACGCAGGCAGGTAAGTGGTTAAGAGCCAGCGGTCCTGAGTTGCTAGAGGGATGTCCGACTGCTGAAAAAGGATCGGGCCTAAACAGGCAGTCTGACATCCCCCAAGGAGTCCCAGATTGGAGAGGGTGCAGGCCAGGCTGAGGGGCCCCCCTCCCCCCAGTGCACGAATTTCATGCACCGGGCCTCTAGTATATATATATATAAAATTGCTGCATGAGCCCTGGTCAGTTGTGGCTCAGTTGGTTGAGCATCCTCTCTTTGGATTCCCAGGCCCTAGTTAGGGTGTGTGCAGGAGGCAACCAATCAATGTTGATGTTTCTCTCTCTCCCTCTCCCTTTCTCTTTTTGAAATCAACTTAAAAAACATATTTTTTTAAAAAAATTGCTGCCATGAGATGAGCAATAAGTTGTTTATCCACTCAGATGGCTAAGGATTTTTCATATTAATATTTGTGGAGAAGACAATTAGGATTTGTATGTGTTCTTGGCGAGGGGGACTTGGAGCCAGAGAAGCAGTCTGTGCTTTCAAAATAACCCTCGTCTCCTTTTTTTCTTTAGTCTTAGGAATTGGGAATGATAAAGATGGAGGTGGGAGGGTTTGAACTGCTCCTAGAGCCACATTTCTGGTTTTGCAAAAATTTGTAAAATTGCTCTCAAAATCAGGTTGTAATTTAATGACATTATAGGTTGACCTACCTAACTACACAATCCCTCATTTGCTTCCTTTCCTCTGGGCATATAGTTTTATTTTCACTTTGGGGAGGAGGCAGAGTCTTCCCTGGGTTGAAGAAATACTTTAATTATTGCCCTGAAGTTGGCCTTGACCAAGGAGTGAAAGATATCCTAGGACAATCACCTGTAAATCAGTTTTACAGTCTTCTGTTTTAGATACTTTTTATCTTTGGATGAAGCTAGTTAAGCTTTTTCTTCTAATTAATATTGCTTGAAGAGTGCATTTATGTTTTCTGTTTACTTACAGCATTAGTCAAGGGAATGTTCCCCAGGGAGACACAATGTCTACTCCACATTGCAATCAGGGAAAAGAGATGCAATCACTGCCTAGAAAGCCTATCCAGAGTATACCAATTCACCGGTAAATTTTTATCTTAATTACATCAGCTCTTAAATTCTTAACTACAGTCCCATTAGGACTTTATCAATGGTTTTGATCATAAAGACCATGCTCTCAGGCCATAACAAGACAAAAGCATAGATACTAGACAGAGACAAGAGAAAAGCAAAATTAACAAAATTAACAAAACTCATACCAAATAACCAAGAATCATTAAGACCAATAAACTAATTTTACAAATATTTTCTCCTGCTAATTGTGCACACAAAAAAAAGTGATTCTGTAATAGAACCGACAAGTCCAATAGAAGTAACTTTATAAGGGATCTGATCATAAATTCCTAACTGTCCAGGTTATGGTGGGTAGTCCTGCCCCCGGCCTATAACTTTTTAGTAAAAGTTTTATCTTTGTTTAAACAAGCCCTATTCATTGTTCTTGTGTATCTTGGTAAAAACACCTTTGAAATGCCAGAATAATCAGACCATCCTCAAGAGAACACATAATAGAGTTAACTATCCTATAATCCAGTTCTCACCTGGCTTTCTTCCACCTTCATTTAAGCTTCCTTACATCCCCTCCTTAATTCCAAATATGTAAAAGAACTACAAACTGTCATTCTTGGGAGCATTTGAGATTTTGCTTCCCTGCATTGTTGTCAGTTTGGCTCAAACAAAATATTATAAAACTTTCTTACAGTCTCAGATGTTTCTTAGGACATAACAAGACAAAATGAGAGATACCAGACAGACAGAGAAAAACAAAATCAGCATTTACTTGGCAGAGTCAGCCCACCCAGAACACCTTGGTACCCAGTGTCAGGTACCAGCACGGGCCCATTGTGCCCCCACCAGCTCCCTGCCTCACATTGGGTAGAAAATCCCTTGAGGTGCGTAAGGGTTGAGAAAGGGAAAGGACAAGAAAAATGGGTGGCTGATTTTAGTTTCAGCTTTTTAATTGGATCGCTTACTGAGGGTCTGAACAAAATCTTTGCTGGTTAAATGAGAAAGAAAACTCTAGCTCCCCGCCGAGACCGGTTTGGCTCAGTGGATAGGGCGTCGGCCTGTGGACTGAGGGGTCCCAGGTTCGATTCCGGTCAAGGGCATGTACCTGGGTTGCGGGCGCATCCCCAGTGGGAGATGTGCGGGAGGCAGCTGGTCGATGTTTCTCTCTCATCGATGTTTCTAACTCTCTATCTATCTCTCTCCCTTCCTCTCTGTGAAAAATCAATAAAATATATTAAAAAAAAAAAAAAACTCTAGCTCCCCAAAAGAAAGGACACTTGCTTTCCCAGTCCAAATAGCCAATGGGGTGACGATAGTTGTTGTGGAGTCCAGAATCCGGAGTAGTGGAGATGGGCGCTGTGGGGCGTCCAGTGAGGTAACACAAACAATTCTAGAAGCCAGCAGCCTCCTCAGAAAGAGTTCTTTGTGAAGAGCAGGTGACCCCCAAAAATGACCCATGCCTTAGAAAGCCTCATGGTTCTGGTGGCATCCAAGCATAAGCTCTTGCTGGCCCTACCTGGGGTCTTTTTAGATGACTAGGAGTCCTTGAGGAGTTGCCTAAGGAAAAATTTCCTCTAGGGCAGTGGTTCTCAACCTGTGAGTCACGACCCCTTTGGGAGTCGAACAACCCTTTCACAGGGGTCGCCTAAGACCATCGGAAAACACATATATAATTACATATTGTTTTTTTGATTAATCACTATGCTTTAATTATGTTCAATTTGTAACAATGAAATTGGGTGTCACCACAACATGAGGAACTGTATTTTTTTTTCCTGTGGAGAGGTTTTGTTTTTGTTTTTTAAATAGTTTTTATTTCTTGAAGTATTACAAAGAGTATTACATATGTCTCCTTTTTCCACCCCCCCTTGACATTCCCCGGCCTCCCCCACCCCCCAGTGTCTTTTGTCCATTGGTTATTTTTATATGCATGCATATAAGTCCTTCAGTTGATCTCTTGACCCGCCCCCCAAACCCTCCCCAGGCTTCCCACTATAGTTTGAAAGTCTGTTCAATGCTGCTCTGCCTCTGCATCTAACCCTGTTCATCAGTCTATACTGGTCCCTATTATCCGTTTCAACCTCACCAGGGCCGTTACAACCTCACTGGGGCCGTCCCAACCTCACCAAGGCCGTGTCAACCTCACCAGGGCCGTCCTGACCTCACCAGGGCCGTCCCAACCTCACTGGGGCCATCCCAACCTCACTGGGGCCCTCTAGGCCTCACCGGGGCTGTTTTGGCCTCACCAGGGCTGTCCCGGCCTCACCGGGGCCATTTCAACCTCACCAGGGCCGTCTCAACCTCACCGGGGACATCCTGACCTCACTGGGGCCGTCCCAACCTCACCAGGGCTGTCCTGACCTCACCGGGGCAGCTTCAGCCTCACTGGCGCCATCTCAACCTCACCGGGGCTGTTTCAGCCTCACCGGGGCTGTCTTGACCTCACTGGGGCCGTTTCAATGTCACCGGGGCCATCCAAACCTCACCGGGGCCGTCCCAACCTCACCGGGGCCGTCTCGGCCTCACTGGGGCCGTCTTGACCTCGCTGGAGCCGTTTCAACCTCACCAGGGCCATCCCAACCTCACCGGGGCCGTCCCAACCTCTCCAGGGCTGCTTCAGCCTCACCGGGGCCATCCCAACCTCACCGGGGCCATTTTGACCTCACCGGGGCCGTTTCAACCTCACCAGGGCTGTCCTGACCTCACCGGGGCTGTTCCAACCTCACCTGGGCCATCCCAATCTCACTGGGGCCTTCCCAACCTAACCAGGGCCATCTCGGCCTCACTGGGGCAGTCCCGACCTCACCGGGGCCATCTTGACCTCTCCGGGGACATCCAGACCTCACCGGGGCCTTCCCAACCTCACTGGGGCAGTCTCGACCTCACCGGGGCCTGCCTGACCTCACCAGGTCCCTCCCAACCTCACTGGGGCCATCCTGACCTCACCGGGGCCGTCCCAACCTCACTGGGGCCGTCCCGACCTCACCAGGGCCGTTTCATCCTCACCGGGGCCATCACGGTCTCATGGGGGCCGTTTCGGCCCCACAGGGGCCGTTTCAACCTCACTGGGGCATCCCAACCTCACCAGGGCAACACGAAGTTTGGCACTCTGTTCCCTGCCAGGCGGCTCCCCCCCAGACAAAATCTCCAGGATTTCCTGGTGGCTGAACATCCCGCACACCTGCTCGGACTTCTCCCTACACCAAATGTACAGATTGCCCGTCTTCTGTCCCCCAGCATCCCAGTGAGACTGGAACCAGTGGACGTGCTTGTGCTCCTGCTGGTACAGCGGTTCCACATCGCTGGCCCAGCCGGGCCCGGCCCCGGCCTCCCATGAACCCGACTCTGCCCACCCGAGCACGTCCCTCCCGTATGCGAGGAGCTGAAATCTGCAGCCTGCTGGGTTGGGCTCTGTACTTGGTGCCTCTGCACATCCTACTCAGTCTCAATGCTCTTCTTTCTATGCAAGGAGTTGAAATCTGCAGTTTGTTGGGTTGGGCTCTGTACTTGGTGTCTCTGCACATGCTACTCAGTCTCAATGCTCTTCTTTCTTCCCTTCCAGTTGTAGAGCTTCCACTGGGCCAGCTTTCCCATGGTTCCATATGATAGCTGTTTGTCCTATAGTTGGTAGTTTCGATGTTGTTGTGGGAGGCAGCACGCACAGGTCTGTACCTTACGCTGCCATCTTGGTTCTCCTGGGTCTGTTCTTGAGTGTGTCTCCCATGGGTGCAAAGAGTTGAAGTCTGCAGTTTGTTGGGTTAGGCTGCAAAAGCGCAGGTGGGTCTTTTTGTGCCACTGGCACAGCTTGGATGGGGATGTAAATTGAGTAGGGCAGGGTCTCAGGGAGTCACTGGGGCAGAGCAAATAGCAATGGCGGTGGCTCCTCGCCTCTCTGGGACTCTGAGACTTCGTGTCCCCCAGTGCCGGCGAGGAGCTGTGCACCAGAGCCTTCCTCGCTTTCCGACCACTGCAAGGCCGTGCCGCCTCTCCCCATGGGGTCTGGGACCTCAGAGACCCACCCGGAGCAAGCCCAGAGGTTTCGAGAGTTTGTAACCCCTTCCTATTGAAAAAAAACCACGCATCCAGTTGCAGCACGCCTGGCACGCAACTCTGTACCTCTGTTTTTGGCGCCTCTGTAGCTCCTGCTCAGTCTCACTGTGCTTCTTTCTTTCCTTCCAGTTGTAGAGCTTCCACTGGGCCAACTTTCCCATGGTTCTGAATGGTGGTTGTTTGTCTTATAGTTGGTAGTTTCAATGATGTTGTAGGAGGCAGCACGCACAGGTCTACACCCTACGCCGCCATCTTGGTTCTCCTGAGGAACTGTATTAAAGGGTCGAGGCATTAGGAAGGTTGAGAACCACTGCTCTAGGTCAGTGGTCGGCAAACTCATTAGTCAACAGAGCCAAATATCAACAGTACAACAATTGACTGACATGGAGGCCTGGGTCCATTTTCCTTTTCCTCACTGTAGGCACTCACAGACTGCTATCATCATTCTCCAGAGATTGGTAACCATCTTCCCAGAAGATCAAGGAAATAACAAATGTAACCAGTGCACGAGAATCTTGCATCCCTATCTGTAATCAAGTCTAAGGCCTTTTCATTCTGGTTCTTTGCTTCTTAGTTTGGCTGCACATTTGAATTTTCAGAGGAGAGTATATAAAATACTAAATTCCTGGTCACAACATCATAGATGCTGAATCAATTGGTCTGGTTGGAGGCACAGGCATTAGTTTTCTCCTTAAGTCATAGAATGAATAAGTTGTGTATCAAAATAATCTGGAGACATTTTAACAATTCTAATGCCCAAGTCATAACTCAGAATGATTTAATCAAAATTTTATCTAGAGTGGGATCAGACAATGTTATTTTTCAAAGGTCTTCAGGTGATTCTGTGTGCAAAGTGTGGAACCTGAGTTGAGATTTGGTTTCACACATGTGATTATTAATGCATGAGTATATTATAAGCCAATGCTGAATTGGCCTGTAATATCTCTCCTAGGAAAGAGTATTAAGAAGAGCGAGGGTACTCTTGTTAGAACAATTGCCTTTTCCTTCCCATGGAGTCTTGATCATGGGTAGTATAACATGAACTCCACCACCTTCAGTAACTCTTCAAGGGCACCCGTCAAAAGTTAAAATGAATCCAAGCTCCTCCTTACTCCAAGTCAACTTCCAGAAGTTCATCCTCATTTCTCTTTCATCCAGATCCCAAGATGGCACCTGGCTGACTTTTCACAGGAAACTGACTACTGGTTATAACACTTACATTGCTCTTGTTTATTCAATAGAATGACTTGATTTCATTACCTTCAGGCCACCTAGGCTTTTATCTCCAGCCAGGTTAGAGAGGTCATAGACAAGGGTGATCCACTCAAAAATGACCTGAGAAATGGTCATGTCATTGCCTGCCTCTCTGGAGAGCCTGGAATACCCTGCTCCCCATTAATTATTTCTCCACGGTAAACAATGAAGTTGAAACAATTCCTGAGGTCAGGGATATTATTTCAATCTTCTGCAATGAACATTGGGCATTTTTTAATGCATTAAATAATTGCATAGTGAATGAGTAAATAAATGAGTATTGTTTCACTTAGGAAAAGAGATTACTTGCTATCTTTTTAGCAAATACTAGCATAAAACCAATAATAGTTCTGGCTGAGTATTTCAGATAATTTGACAATACAGCAGCTGTCATCAGAAAGGATAAGTGGCCTTCATCAAAAGACAGGACGCTGTCATGTGGTGCCAAGTGTGACACTAAAGTTTTGAGAAATCAAGACTCCATTAGCAAGAGAAGTTCTGGGAAGCACAGATGATCCACTGAGGTAGTAATGGGTCCTGAGATCTGACACTTTGGGTCACTTCAATTCTTCATCAAGGAGACACAAAATATAGGGGCAACTGAAACTTATTGCTGCAAAGTGTTGTACCCATGAATGAGGATAGAACCTGTGGGTTGGAAGTTGCCAGCTCTTTTAGGTACTCCAGATTGAGTAACTCTAGACACATAGAGAATGATAGAGACACTACTGTTTAAAGTAGTCACTGAATAAATAAAAGAATAATTTATCTTCAGTAAACCCAATGGGTATAATGTGCCAAGGACTGGTGGGTCAAAAGTCCTAGAATATCAGATAATCTAAAGGCCTAGACAGCCACATGTAACCTAATGTACATTCTTTGAAAGTCTTGCATGGTCATTTCTACCTGGAGTATATGAGAATGGCACTTTTCAACTCCCCCTTCTTCTTAAGTTCTCATTCATACTCAATCTTGAAAAAACTATCACTTTGTCCTGAAGTTACACCTCACATTATGTATTTTGTTTGTTTCCTAATTCACTAATGGGCAGATATTGTCAGGGTGTCCAAGTTGTAAAGGCAGACATAATTATGGAATACATAAAAATATTTCTTAATAAGGTAAGAGGCTCATCTTTAATTCAGACCAGATTTTTTTCATAAAGGTTACTATTTTCTAACTTTAGTAAAATCTGATGAAGCAAAATTTGATCACCAACATCCAGATGAACCAGGTTTAGTACTGAGTCTATCTTGGGACATATATGAAACCATACACTATTTCATGAGATAGGCAACTAAAAACATATTTCTTTTCTGCTTTTGTTTTACAGCAAAAAACCCCCTGTTTTTTATACCATATAAAATTAGTTATATAATAAGAACTTGTATATTTTCTCCTTAGTTTTCATTGTCTTAGGAGATGTATGGGTATTGCTACGAGAGATGTCTGAAATTTTGGTGCCTATCATTTCTTCTAAGACCTTTATGGTTTCATGTCTTACATTTAAGTCTTTTATACATTTTGAGTTTATATTTGTGTATGGTGTAAGTTGGTGGCCTAGTTTTATTTTTTGCATGTACCTGTCCAATTTTCCCAACATCATTTAACCGTTTGGTTCTCTTTGTTCTCTACACCGCTTTTTCTGGGCCACCTCACAGTGTCTACCTGCTCTTCGTGTTCTCTACTTTGCCTTATTTGTCCCTCATATCAACTTTCTCCAAAGCTAAAAGAGGAGCTGAGGAAGCTCAAGAACAATCTGCAAATTGCATGACTGGCTGGACCATTACAGTCTGACAATGGTGTGCCCTTTATAAAAGGCTACACGCAATGCTCTGATCATCTAACTATATGACCTTGTCTCCTCCTGTCCACACACTTCTCTATTATGGGTATTTTGTCACTGAAGGCAGCTTTCCCCAATCTAGGCAGAAAGGGATCAGCTCCTTCCTGCATTGTGATCAGGACAAAAGTGGTGGAGAATTAATGGCATTATATAGACCAGTGATGGTGAACCTTTTGAGCTCGGCGTGTCAGCATTTTGAAAAACCCTAACTTAACTCTGTGCCATGTCATATATAGAAATTTTTCGATCTTTGCAACCATAGTAAAACAAAGACTTATATTTTTGATATTTATTTTATATATTTAAATGCCATTTAACAAAGAAAATTCAACCAAAAAAATGAGTTCGCATATCACCTCTGAAACTCGTGTCATAGGTTCGCCATCACTGATATAGACCAATTGTGAAAATCTGAATTCTGTTCTGACCATTGCGGGTGAGGATGCATTGTTCTTTCTCCACTCTTCAGAGTGCCTAGAGATTTCGGATATAATTTTGGTTATATTTTTTGGAAATGCCTTTGCCCTGCTTGTATCTGACCCTTCTGGATAAAAAAATGTGAGTGACAATATGAGATTATTGGAATGAAAGCTGAAGAGATGAGGTTACAGCCAATGGAATGGTACACGATATATTTTTTCTTCCCCCCAACCCCCTCCATAGTTTTGGTAGTGAAGGAAGATCAGAAGACCCAGGCTCCTGAGGAGGAAACACCTAGAAGGTGTGGGAGGTGGAAAAGTATTAACCATATTTGTCTTTCAAGCCTGTCCTGAAGGAAATCACCCTTGTCTAGCTCTCCCACCACATATGTAGATGCTGAGATTGCCATTCACCATAAGGTGTGATGAATCAGGGGCTGCTTCCAGCATCAGCATCTCCCTGGCAGAACATTTCTGGACATGGTCCTCTCACTGATTCTCAGTCATTGGATGAAGGGTTGCAGGAGACATCTTGGAGAAATAGAACAGATTGGACATCATGGAGAAATAGAACAGATTGGATGGACTCTTCTGCCCCCACCTCCTTCAAAAACCCATCAACAATGAACAGAGCTGAAAACTTTAAGGTTACAGGTGATCAGGGACCCAACCCTACTCATGGCTGATATATTCCCTTTAGGAACCTGAACAATTATAAATGCTTCTTTTTCAGGATCACCATGTGTGCCCTTGGGATTGCATTTCTTGTGTGAAAGCCAGACATTCACTTGCCTCCCTCATGCAACCATGGTGACTTGTACCATAGCGGTGGTCATAGGAGACTTAAAAATATATGGTTTAGGACATTTGTTAAATTCTGAAGGAAACAATTTGAATGAATATACTACTAGACTCCAGGGGTCAGGTTAATCTTGGCTGGTGGAGTGGTGTCCTCACAGGGAAATAGCCAGAATGTGCTTTGTGAGGTGAATTTGTTGGGAAGCAATTCTCCATGGAATTTCACATGCCCCAGAGTATCTTTTCAAGGATGTGTGAGTAGCAAAGAGTTTTAGAAGCTAGAGTTAATGTAGCTCCCCAAGTCAGAGGGCAAATTTGTTTTCTGACCAGTATAAAATAGAGAGCATCTCCCTCTTAATTATCCCAGCATAGTAAAGTGTTCTCCTCAGAGGAGAGCTGTTTAAGTTCTAGGGTGATGGTCATATTCTATTCTGTCTCTTGATAACAATTAGGATTTTACAGGAGAACACTTTAATCAGAATCCACAGAATGATATATCTAGTATTTGTACATCTCATTGTAAATTTTATCTAAAAGAAAAAGAAATACAAACAAATATTGAATCTAGTTAATGATATGTATACTAAAGTATCTGGGGGAAAGTGTATTATTGACTGCAACTTTAAAATGTTTCAAAGTTGAGGACGGTTATTGGATGAATAGGGAAATGGATAGAGGGACAGAAATGAGATAAAGCAAGCACAATACATGCTCATTGTGAGTCAATGATTACTGTAAAATTATTCAAGTTTTCAGTAGCCTTAAGTTTTCATAACTCAAAAGTTGACTGACACCTACAGCCTTGCATTTTTCTTATGAGGCAAGTCTGATGTGGAAATGCCTGGTCCCAGTGATGGCAGCAAGATTCCACCAGGATTCCCTGGATTAAATGTGGTGAACCCCATAAAAGATCAGCCTGTTTTTTCACGTAGTTGGGCATCTGAGTCAATAAGAGTTGGGTGAGGCTAAGACACTAAGGTTTTGATCCTCCAGGAGGCAGAGAACCCTAATGGTGGAGGAGGGTGAAGACAATCCCCCAGGGAGACAGGGCTTGGGGCATGGCAGATATGATACCCCACAACTTCCTTAAAATCTCACATTTTCTCTTAATCAGCCACCCTATGTCATTCATTTTTTAACTTGTTTAATAATTTTAATTGCTCAACATAGCTCACCACCTAGTAAAATCAACATGCCTGGCAGGGTTGTCAGAATGATTCTCTTGTGTGCACCCTAGGAATGCCAGTCTCAAGCCAAGGAGGAGCAGGTTTGAGCAGTTTTGTCTCCAGGAAGGTGAAAATGGCAAGGTCACTGTGGGGCTTCAGGACAGAATGAACCTCTCTGGGAAACAGAGGGTTTCTGAGGGGGTAGGAGGGGCCACAGTTTCAGGACCCTCCTCAATTTTAAACCCAGACTTCTCTGTCCATGTCATAAGCTGGTTTTTGTGCTCATGAACTGCCAAATATCAAAATTATCTCAGAATCAAATCCGTAAGTCATTTCTTCTTTATTTAGATAGAAATAATGGTGCTCCTATTGATAATTTAGAGGGTTTAGATAGACACAATCTTGAGAGAACAGGGATAACATGATCCCCCTTCATCCATTACTAATCATGGTGACCCTTTCAGACCTCGTGGACCACCAGTGGTCTAACAATCTTGAGAGATAAGGGATTGTTAGTTTTGGTTTCTCTAAACAGGCCACCAGATGCAGTTCTAAGGAGGCAGTAATACCATGCACGACCAACAGAGAGAAGTGCAGGCGTGGCTGGAGTCAAGACTGGGAGGAAAGGGCTACCCAGCTGATGGTAATGGGGACTCTTAGATGCTAAAATGAGAAATGTGATGGCAGTAAGAGGCTCCTTCTTTTGTTTGTGACCACCCCGTGTGTCTGAGGCTGGGTGGTCATGAGAGAGAGGCATTATGTGGTTTCAGGGGGTTTCAGGGAGTGTGGTGCTATCCAGCAGAAATCAGGGTACCACGAAAATCTATCCTTGTTCCGTTCTGGATACAGGTCCCTAACTTCCCCTGAGGTGGAGCCCAGGGCTCCAAATGAAGGGCTGTGGTGATGGTGGCGACTGTGGGGTGGGACAGGCCATGTGGCCCTGAGACAGCCTCCTTTCTCTTTGGCCTCTAGAGGGGTGTTTCTCATGCATAGCCCTAGACTTTCCGAATGTGGCCCAGGTAGGATTACTGTGCTCCCCTATAGTCTCCTTCTCTTCTGCACGCCTTAATTTAACCTCACTCCTTAACCTCTTCTTCCTCTGCCCAGATGTCTCTTCCAGACCCCTTTTCTAAGGATTCACTGCCTTCTCTATAGAGATAATCACATTTCCCCTCCAACAACCCATCTGGATTCTTACCAGCTTTGTAGGAAGACTCAGGAGTCCACAGCTGTACCCACACTGAACCCAGTCACAAAGGTTCTACTAAGTTCTACTGCACCCCAGCCCCTAAAAACTGAAATATTGCCATTGAGTGCCATCAAGTCTACACAACCATGCAATTGCCGGGAGTATGATTGCCCACCTCTTTACCCATCTAGGGCACAAATGGACAAGAACTCAAGGAGCAAGACATACGCCCAGGTGCTTGACTCCTTTCAAGGTGTTTGTTTCCCCGCCCTACCCCCCCTCAACCCACCCCCCAAAAAAATGCTTGCCTTTCCACCTGAATTCCAAACCAACTGACAGGCAAAAACATGAGGCAGATGGGGAGCAAAATACCAGCTTTCTTCCTCATAAAAGCTGGGGACATGGTATGGATGTGTGTCAAAAAATAATTCCTCAATCTGAACCCCAGAACTGGGCTTATCCACAAGGCCCAAGGCTGCTCCAATCAACCACACACATCCCCCAAACCCCAGGTCGCTATCCCTGTGCACTGGAGCTCAGAGGAGCACAGAGCCTTTGCCCTCCAGCAGGATGAGTCCAGGGAGACCCACCAAGGAGCAGACTCACCTTCACAGAACTCCCAGCCTCAGAGACTCCCCAGAAGAAGGGAGGGCAGGGGGCGGACAGGAGTCCTGCTGACTGATGGGCCACCTCCCAGAAGGGGCCATCGGTGTCGGGCCTGAGTGCTCCCACTTGGGTCCCAGGTGCCCCTCCTCTCTATTTCTGCATCCCCAGAGGTGCCAGGTCTTCATCCTCTGCACCAGAAGCTGCTGATGCTGTTGCCTTCGGTTCCTCCTGCCCCTGAATTCTCAGTTCTGGGACTCTGCCTCCTCTCAGGGACAACCCTGTCCCCACAGGGTCTCCCAGGCTGGAGACTCAGCCCACTACTGTGGTCTGAATGGAAGCTGCTCCTGGTGAAGCTAAGGAAGCATGTCCCCTGGGTGTTTTCTCTGCCCCCTGTCCCTTTTCAGTCGCTGCCTCTCCTGCTCTCCAGGTTTTCAGGTCCGGTAGCTAGGCTATTTTTCTGTTTTTGGAGTCATTGCTCAAACAAGAAGACTCCTGGGGGCTGGCCCTGCCCCTCCCCTTGGGTCCTCCTCCCCTTGCCTCCTGGTCCTGACTGTCTCTTTTTGTCCTCCATTCCTGCTGCCACATGTCCTGATGGCTGAGAACTACTGCGGGGCTGCAGAAGGAGTGAGACATGTCTGAAAACACTCCGAAAGTTAGTTTCACTTCTAATTTCCCCATTTGGGAGGAGCTCTCCCCGGGTGATTGTACACACTTCCTGCTCAGGCCTGGGCAGCCACACTATACACAGGCTGGGGACACAGGAGGGCTCCAGGCCCAGAAAGGGCCCAGGGGCAAGACGATGGCCAGTGGGGGCACTGAACTCAGCACCAGGTCAGTCTCTGTCTCCCTTTAACTTTCTCTCAGGTTGTGCTGCTGCTTTGGTGTCATTAGACACTCGTGTAAACCTTGACTTCATCCTGCTTTACAAGAACACTCCTGTGCAGTGTAATGAAATGCAGGAATACCAGTGAGGGAATCAGATCTTTAAACTGCAGAGGGACAGCTGCTGGTGTGAGTGCAGCTGCCACAACCCACAGGACTTTTGTCTTAACAGCTACTCCTCAGCTGTGGGTCACCTGGACTCGGCTGTCCTTTCTGACGCAATTTGTTATTTTCTCATGATCTCTGAACCCTCTATTTTCCCTCGGGACCCCTCTGCCTTCACCTATGTTTTATCAAAGAGGGTACTTTAGAAAATATAAAATTCTGGGTGCCTTGGTCTCATACCTGAGCTAGGGACAGGTCAATGCCAGGCCTAGTCCCATCTCTGGCTGGGGCTCTGGACTCTCCCTCCAGAGATCTTGATCTAAGGGAGTAACAGAAAAAGAAAAGGCCAAGACATGAAAGACTAGTGCAGGTTGAGTATTTTCATCTGCACTTTGAGTTTCTGCTCTGTAATGGGTTATACCTCTGACAAGGCAAAGGCCAGAAATCCTATCTTTTTCTCTAGTAATTACTTAACATGTTTAACCTTTTTTAATAGAAAAGGATTACATTTTACATTCTTGCTCATAAAATTTCAAATGACATGCAAGTGTGTAGAGGGGAAAGTGCCCTTCACTGGCCACCTGCCTGAAGCTGTCAGTCCTGGTCCTGTTGAGTGTTGTGGGCACAGCCTTCCATGTCTCTTTCTCTGCGTTTACACATATAACTGATTTTCCTAAATACATAATTTGTGTTTTGTTTTTTAACAAAGAGGATTATATTGTATATGCTATTTTGCATTGTTAATTATTTTAATAGTGAAAATATTGAAGTTTTTTCACATTAATGAACATACAGATCTCCTCCATTCTTTTTAAAAGCTGCATACTACTCCATGGAATCAATATGCCCTAATATTTTTTTAAAGAAGTTTTATTTTTTAAAATTCTCTATTGTTTAAAGTATTACATATAGTATTACATATGTCTCCTTTTTCCCCCATTGACCTCTCCCTAGCCACCCCCAAGCCCACACACACATGTCCTCACCCCCCTAGTGTCTGTGTCCATTGGTTTTGCTCATATGCATACATACAAGTCCTTTAGTTGATCTCTTATGCCCCACCTCCCTCCCCTGCCTTTCCTCTGAAGTTTGAAAGTCTGTTCAATGCTTCTCTGTCTCTGGATCTGTTTTTTTGTTCATAGATTTATGTTGTTCATTATTTCCACATACGAGTGAAATCATGTGATATTTATCTTTCTGCAACTGGCTTATTTCGCGTAGCATAACGCTGTCCAAATCCATCCATGCTATTGTCAATGATAAGAATTCTTTCTTTTTTACAGAAGCATTGTATTCCATTGTGTAGATGTACCACAGTTTTTTAATCCACTTATCTGCTGATGGGCACTTAGGCTGTTTCCAAATCTTAGCTATTGCAAATTGTGCTGCTATGAACAAAGGGGTGCATATGTCCTTTCTGATTGGTGTTTCTTATTTCTTGAGATATATTCCTAAGAAGTGGGATTACTGAGTCAAATGGGAGTCCCATTTTTAATTTTTTGAGGAAACTCCATACTGTTTTCCACAGTAATATGCCATAATTTTTAAACCATTCTCTTCCATTGACAGATACTTAGGTCATTTCAACAAGCTGTGATAACAACAATTATGTGTTTCTCTTTTTTGCATGTATATACACTAGAGGCCTGATGCACAAAATTCGTGCAAGAGTAGGCCTTCCTTCCCGTGGCTGCTGGCACTGGCTTCCCTCTGAAACCTGGGACCCAGGCTTCCCTCCGGCCCTGGCTTTGTCCAGAAGGACATCTGGAATGATATCCGGAATGATGTCTCATCTAATTAGCATATTACCCTTTTATTATTATAGATATATGAATTTGTCTTGTGTCAGTAACCAAAAAGTCAAATTGTTGAGGCAACGAATACTAATACTTACTTATTTACATATTCTGCCAAGCTGCCTTTCTTAGGAACTGACCCAATATATTCTGCTAGCAACAGCGAATGAGATGAATCATCTCCCAACACTCATTTTCACAGATTCATTTAGTTAATTTGCATTTTCTGATTACATGGGAGGTGGAGGTGTTTTGTGTCTATTGGTTATTTAAATTGCCTCTTAGGTGAGTTGCTGGCTTATTTATTGCCAGTGCTATTAGTTGAAGTGATTGTCTTTTCTTTGATGATAAAGGAGGGTTTGTTAAATATTCTGAAAGTTATAAATTTACTTTCCTTTTCTTTAATTTTGTTTATGGTGACTTCTACTTGTAAAGCTTGAAATTTGAAGACTTATTATAATATTGATTTTATAAGATAAATATACTCTGGTTATTATGAATAAATAGAAGTGATGCTGAAAGTTACTGGTGAATTCCATGCACACCATCTTCAACCATAGTTCTCATGTTCTTAAGGTGGCAGAGTCAACTCTACCTTTACTTCAGTGAAAGTTTCTTCTCTACTATCTTCAAAAATGTATACTTATTTAATTTTGGGACAAAACTATTCTTCCATTGGTGCAACTTTAGCCTTCACAGCTGTATCTGTCCCTAATAAATCTTCTCTTTTTCTCTTTACTTTCTTTCGTCTCAAACCTTTCTTCTATAAGAGTTATTTAATTTTTAGTCTTTTTTTGGTTTCTTGTTATATCTAACTAGAGGCCCGGTGCACGACATTTGTGCACCTGGAGGGAGAGGGGGAGGAGTGCGCCCAGACTGCGCCCTTTTGCAGTCCGGACCCCTCAAGACTCTGTTGTCCTTCAGGCTGCCACATTCACCAGCCATGAGCCTGGCTTGTAGCTGAGAGGCACTCCCCCTGTGGGAGTGGACTGACCACAGGGGGCAGCTCCTGCATTGAGCGTCTATCCCCTGGTGGTCAGTGCATGTCATAGCAACCAGTCATTCTGCTGTTCAGTCTATTTGCATATTACCCTTTTATTATATAGGATATTTTTTTATAAATATAGGATATTATTTGAGGGGGTGTCTTAATTTCCCTCAATAGCTCTGCAAATTCTACTTTATTATTATTATTTTTTAATGGTCACAGAACTAATTTTATTTTTTAACTTTATTTAAGCTTGACTTTAAACCACATGTTATTATATCAGCCCATTGGTGAGCAGTTGCTTTATTTAGTTGTTTCTGTGATATTAAGTGCTTTGGGGATGTCTTCCTCACCCTCTGGGTTATTCCTCCAGATTGACCCTGTCTGCAGTTTGGTGCCTGTGTTGCTTCACTTTCTTTCTATTTATTTATTTATTTACTAGAAGCCCAGCGCACGAAATCATGCGGCCCTGCCCACCCGTGCCAGTCTTTGGTCATTACGGCGTTATGGCCACTGGGTTTTTATCTATATAGATTTATTCATTTATTTATTATTTGTTTGTTTGTTTTCCATCACCATTTATCCCCTCTCTGTCCTTTTCACCTCCGCCCATCCCCCAATACCCCACTCCCCAATCACCATGCTTGTATTGCTACACTCTCTTTGTCACGTGCCTGCCATGGTTTTACAGCCCATTTCACTCGTGCTTGACTTAGGCAGCTCTCCCCTCTTCCCCAGTTTACACTGTCCTCATCTGGGTTAACCATCCTTTTCCCCTCTGCTCTTACCCAGGGGCCACATGAGCAGAGTCTGTCCTGTTCTCTCTCTTCTCTGCCATTGGCCCACAAGAGTCTCTCCTTATGCCTCACTGACTGTCATAGCTCCATATGAACTCTTGACACTTGGTAGAGTACATCTCCCCATCTTCTTTCCTTCTTCAAAGTGTCATGACCCTTTGCATCTCCAAATCAGCATGTCAAAATCTTGTTTGGATTTTTTTTTTTAGGATCGTAATGATTCTATGGATTGATTAAAAGAGAATTGACATCTTTATAATATTGTGTATTCTACCTCATTAATATGGCATACGTATACTATTAATTAAAAATATTTTCTGATAAAATTTATATTTTTTCCTTCTGCTAGATTTATTTGTAAATACTTGATATATTTAGGCTATTAAATCTACATAATTTAAAATGAACTTTCTAGCTGTTTGTTATTAAGATATAAAAGTAAATTAAAATTTTGCCAAACTCTTTTTAATTCTAATGACTTTGGAGAAATATATACATATTCATTTACATAATATATTTATAATGACAGTTTTGTTTCTACAGATCTGATCCTTACTAGTACACCTATTATTTCTTTTTCTTGCCTGTGTTGCCAGGACTTCCATTATTATGGTGAATACAAGTAATAATAGTAATCATCTGTACCTTAAGCCCAATCCCAAAGGGAAAGCTTTTCTCATTGTACCATTATGGATAATGTTTGCTGTGGATTTTCTTTTTTAATATGGAAACTTGGACAGATTAAAGAAGTTTTATAGTGGCATCTGATATTTTCAATGTGTGAGGTGTTTCTCGTCCTGTTTTCCACTTTTTCTGCTATTCTCACTTGCAAACATTTTTTTTAAATAAACGATTGTTTTGGAATAATTTTATATTTACATTAAATATGTGAAGTTACCACAGAACTTTCTGTATACTGCACACCTAGTTTCATTTCCTGTGATAATCCTTTTAGACTATTGGGTATAATTTTCAAAACTGAAAAGCCAACATGAGTACATCAGTGTTAACTAAACCACAGACTTTTTTATTCATTTGTTTTTTTAATTGCAAATTTTTTTAATTTTTAAATTACAATTTATATTCAATATTACTGTGTATTAGTTTCAGGTGTACCGTATAGTGGTTAGATAATCATATACTTTAAAAAATGTTCCCACTGAAATTTTCAGTATGCAACTGTCACCAGACATAGTTATTATATGCCCCATGCACAGATTCGTGCACATTGAAAGAAAATTAATTAGAAGAAATATTTTAATATCGCTATTCACCCTTTCTCTATAATAGAAGTGTCAGAGATGATAGAAAATTAGTAAAATGTATATGAAAATAATATATAAATTGATTAATAAATCAATAATAACAACATGGGGACAACCAAGATGGCAGCATAAGGTATATACCTGTACGTGCCGCCCGCCCCCCCCCCCACAACCACATTAAAACTACACTAAAAGACAAAACGGCAATCATCCAGAGCCATGGGAAAGCTGGCTGAGTGGAAGTTCTACAACTAGAAGGAAAGAAAAAAGTGCATTGAGGCTGGATAGGAGGTGCGGAGGTGCCAAGAGCAGAAGGGAAGTGGCCAAGATGTGGAGAACAAAGAAACATGTCACAAATGACAGAAATGGAGGAAAGCATACGACTGAATATAGAGTTCAAAACCACGGTTATAAGGTTTTTCAAGAATTTTATGGAAACCGCCGATAAATTTAGTGAGACCCTGGAGGATATGAAAAAAGACCAACTAGAAATTAAGCATACACTGACTGAAATAAAGAATAATATACAGAGATCCAACAGCAGACAAGAGGATCCCAAGAATCAAGTCAAAGATTTAAAATACGAAGAAACAAAAAATACCCATCTGGAAAAGCAAAAAGAAAAAAGAATCCAAAAATATGAAGATAGTGTAAGGAGCCTCTGGGACAACTTCAAGCGTACCAACATTCGAATTATCGGGGTACCAGAATAAGAGAGAGACCAAGATATTGAAAGCTTATTAGAAGAAATAATGACAGAAAACTTCCCCTACCTGATGAAAGAAATAGACTTACAAGCCCAGGAAGCGAAGAGAACCCCAAATAAGAGGAATCCAAAAAGGACCACACCAAGACACATCATAATTAAAATGCCAAGGGCTAAAGACAAAGAGAGAATCTTAAAAGCAGCAAGAGAAAAACAGTTACCTACAAGGGAGTACCCATACTACTGTCAGCTGATTTCTCAACAGAAACCTTGCAGGCCAGAAGGGAGTGGCAAGAAATATTCAGTGATGAATAGCAAGAACCTACAACCAAGATTACTCTACCCAGCAAAGCTATTATGTAGAATTGAATGTCAGATAGAGAGCTTCACAGACAAGAAAAAGCTAAAGGAGTTCATCATTACCAAACCAGGATTATATGAAATGCTGAAGGGTATTCTTTAAAAAGAGGAAGAAGAAAAAGGTAAAGATAAAAATTATGAACAACAAAGGAACAACAAATACATATCTATCAACAAGTGAATCTAAAAATTAAGTCAATAAAAAAAATCTGATGAACAGAATAAATTGGTGAATATAATAGAAGCAGGGGCATAGAAAGGGAGTGGACTGACAATTCTCAGGGGGAAAGGGTTGTGAAGGGGGTGCAGGAATAGATTGGACAAAAATCTTACACCTATGGATGAGGACAGTTGAGGGGGTAAGGGCATGGGGTGGGGTGGGAACCAGGTGGAGGGGAGCTCTGGGGGGAAAAAAGAGCAACATCTGTAATAATCTGAACAATAAAGATTTATTTTAAAAAATAAATATGAATTTGGAAAAAAATAACAACATGATAAAACAACAGACATGATATAAAAATAAGAAACATGATATAAAAACATTGAAAAAAACAAAGACTGATAAATTGATTAAATTTATTCTAATATCTCCCTGTATACCATATTAAGAGTAAAAACACTTTCAGAGTGCTTGACTAATTTTTCTTCTGATGAACTTTAACATCTTTAACTTTAACATCACATGCTCTTCTAACTCGAGAGAAAGCAACATATAACTGACCATGTCCGAAAACGGGTTCAGGTAGGAATATTCTTACTCTGTCTAGAGTTTGTCCTTGTGATTTATTAATAGTCATCACAAATGATGGCATCATGGCAAACTGTCTTAGAATTAATTTAAATGGGATGCCAGTGTCAGATGGGGACAAATATCACACATGCACAAGTCAACATTTATTTTTAAATTGCCAGTGTGTGTCATATGTACTGGCCAGTCGGTTGGACAGTCAGATGGATGGACAGTCAGTAACTTAGTCTTTTATATGGAGAGATATATAGATATATAGATATGTAGATATATAGATATATGGGTATATATGGTTAATCTTTAGTTTTACTTTTCCACCTTACTCAAAAATTATATTTAAAAAATTGTATGTACTCCAATTTGCTAATGTTATCCTCCTGTGTCTTTCATAAGAATGTGTATACACACACACACACACACACACACACACACACACACACATTGGATTTTGTGTATCCTCATTACCAATTCTTCCCAAACACTCTACAGAACTATATAACTCTTCTCTCAATATGGTGAGACACATTAGATAATTGATCAGTTCTGTTTATTTTCTTAGAGAAGCTCTCCTGGAACCCTTTATTCTCCTGCTCTAATTACTTCTGAATGCTTCAGGCCACCAGGGCTGACCTTCTGAAGCTTGATCTCTCTCAGTTGCATCCTGTTTGGGGGGTTTTATGTATTCCCCCTTCTTGTTTTACTCCCTCATTTTGAGTTGCACATTATCCATAGCCTCCTGAATAATATCATAGAAGGTATGCATATATTTTAAGATCATTCATGGATTTTTTTTAAATGATTATTTTTGTCCTCACACTTGTGTGAAAATTTGGTAATGAAAAAGGCCTATTCCAGAAATGAATTCAGTCCATTGTCTTGCAGTTTACTATTAGCAATACTATCATTAGTATTTTACTATCAGTAGTATTGCTAATGAGAGCTCTGCTGCCATTCTGATTCTGATTCTTTCTTTGTATGTCACTTACTTTGACTCTGAGAATTTCTGGTTCTTTAATCACTTGATTTCATGATAATTTGCTCTGGTATTGGTTTTAATCATTGTTTTGGATACTTTAGAGCTCTTTCAAATGGAAACTGATTTATTTCAATTCACATGATTTTACTTTCAATATTTCTTCAATAATTTCTTCCCTTCTGCCTCTCTCTTCTATCTTTTTGGAATTCCTGGTAGTTAGATAGTAGGTCTCCTAGGTTAATCCTCTACAAGCTTTCTGTTTTTGTGTTTGATTGGCAATCTTTGATAATTTTTTCTTTTTTGCCATATTTTTTAATTTCTAACAGCTCTTTTTATGTTTCTCCTTTTTTATACAATCGTGTGTGTGTGTGTGTGTGTGTGTGTGTGTGTATTGATTGTAGAGAAAGAAAGGAAGGGAGAGGGAGAGAGAGAGAGAGAGAGAAACATTGATGAGAGAGAACCATCAATAGGCTGCCTCCTGCACACCCCCTACTGAAGATTGAGCCTGCAATCCAGACATGCACCCTTACTGGGAATCAAATCAGTGATCTCTTGGTGCATGGGACGATGCTCAACCAACTGAGCCATGCTGGCCAGGGTTATACCATCCTCTTTTTTAATAAATCTAATCTTTTCTCTCTATTCCTGAGGATGATAATGTTTTTAATTCATCTGTTTCTTCCAAGGTTCTTTTAAGAGTTCATTTTTCCCCAGCTCCTGCCCCATTATTTGTTTGTTCTCAGAGATCCCTCAAGCATCCACTGGGTGTCCAGCCGCATTTAGAAATGAGACATGAACACCTGATTAGGGCTATGTTAATGAATGGATGCCTCTAGATGACTGGTGAGCTTCAATATGTCAGTTTTGCTTTTCACCTCCCCACCTGTCTTCTGAAGTAATGGTGCTTCTGATTCCTGAATCCCTTTCACAATTCAGAAACCTAAATTGGCTAGCCTCTTGCTAGTTTCCCCGTATAAGTAATTACATGTTTTCTAAAGATTTATTGCACTATTTAAATACAAAAATTATTCATATTAATGGATACATCTTCATGAATTTAGACATATACATACATTTATGATACCATCACCACAAGCAAGGTACTAAATATATTCATCATCTCCAAAAACTTTTTTATGCTTGTTAACTATAGGTACCGTTTTATAGTAGATCTCTAGAACATATTCATCTTTCATAACTGAATCTTTATACCCACTGGAAAACAATTTCCCATCTCCCTCTCTCCCACTCCTGGACACTACTATTCTGTTATCTTTAATTGTTTTGGATACCTCATGTAAGTGGAATCATGCAGTATTAATCCTTCTGTGACTGGTTTGTGTCACTTAGCATAATGTTCTCTAGTTTAGCCTGAATCTGTGAAACTTTTTGACATTGTTCTTGGCAATAATTTCTTGGATTTGACACCAAACACACAGGCAACAAATCATTAAGAATTTCAAAACTGTAAAAGCAGAGCATTAGAGCAAACACAGTGCCTTGTGTGACCACATAGAAACATGCGCTATACTGGCCCTGCTCTCACATTTAGGTCTACAATTTATTTTGAGTTGATTGTGGTATATGCTCTGAGGTAAAGGTACAAATTAATATTTAATATTTTTGCATGTAGATATCCAAATATCCTATCACCATTTGTTGAAAGACTATCTTTTCCTCATTGAATTGTCTTGGCATTTTTTATTGGAAGTCCATTGACTAATAACATAGTGTTTTTCTTTACTCTCAATTCTGTACCAGTGATCCATATTTTTTTTCTGCCAGTATTATTACTGTAGCTTTATAATAACTGTTGAAATCAGAAAGTATAATTCCTCCAATTTGGTTCCTCAAAATTGTTTTG